>NW_008334302.1:348602-365588 GCF_000622305.1 Nannospalax galili | reverse complement strand
ATATCACACAGAACATCCCAAACCATCTCATTCGGCTATCCACCCACTTCCCAGATGACACCCTCCCACAGCCTCCCTCCCCCGACTAGAGCCCTTATACTCTGATATCCCTGCTACTGTCTGCTGTGTTGTCAGCACCTCCAGCCATTCCCCACTACTTGCTCTTCTGGTGAATCTAGTCAGCCCATCTAGAGGTCTTTGTTTTAGGAGGGTCAGCTGTTCCTCATCTAGCAGCAATCAGTTGTCAATATTCCTTTAGATAAGATTGGGGTGTGCAGTTCATTTTCCCAGTTCTATGCTGGGTTTCTATCTGGAAATCCCTTTGGCCACCCTGGCTAACAACTCAAAAGAAGGTATCGCCTGTCTGGCTTTGTTGCTTGTTATGTAGCCTTTATCTATGGTTATACTTTAATCTTTGGTTATACTTTCCTTTTGGGTGTTTAAGGACATACAGTTGGCCCAGATAAACCAATTTATTTTTACTTTTAAGGTCGATTGAGGATCTGTTCCTCAGGGGTCACATGGGCTTGGGAGGAGCCCCTGGCTCCTTTCTTTTACCAGTTCCACCTATGTGAAGATACTTCTTGCTCGACCATGGTTGGCTTCTCTTGGAAGCTTGGAGGAAATGATTGCTCCGTGTTGACCCTCCTCTTTATAGACTGGACACTTGTTCAAGTCCATCTGGTGGGGTCTCCTCGGCCTCCTTGATCAAGAGGACAGGTGACGCACCACCATTACAGGACATTTTGAGAGATACTCATAGTTCCCTGGAACTAGTTGACCTAGGAGGGCAAGGAGCAAAAAATGCTCTTTTTGTCCCCCTGACCAAATTGTTATAGGCCTCAAAGTATGTCTGTAAAACACCCAAGAAGGTCAGTTCCACCAGTCTGGTACTTTTAATTACTGTGTGTCATGTAGATAAATCTTGGGCAAAGACCAGTTTTGGGTTGAATTTGCATTTTGCTATCTTTCTCTCAGGATAGGTTATTCTGATAAAAATACAGAGTTTTCTTATTAAATTCTGTTACTTGGAATAATTCCCTGCCCTCCTCCCCAATACGTATTCAACTGTTAGGCTTGACTAGATCATCAATGAAAATACTACTGCGTGTCTTTTGTTGTGTACACAGGAAGCAGTATAATTACAAGTCAAATGTTAGAGTTATACTATTTTCTTTTTCCAAGTACAGGAAATGAACAACTATCTTAGTACAGTTCACATGTTTCTGAGAGAAGTCAGCTAAAATTGAAATGGAGTAAAAATAAATACAGCTTATATAGTTAAAATTAGATAATTAGTTAGATCAATTTTCCTTCATCAGAAATATAGGTGATATTTCAGAGAAAAGTTTATTTTTCTAAATAGGATAATGCCTCTTACTTTTGGAGTGCTCCATGTGCATTCTCTGGGATAGGTAAAGAGAAGTCTTCTCCTTGAAGACTAGGTCTCATAGTTTTAGAGGACACTATTCAAGCTGCAAGGGAGAAAAATCAATCAATGGTCCAACCCTGTCCTAATACCTAATAACCATAACGACTGGCACAGCACACTACCTCTATTGGTGCAGTAGTGGCACTGTTATCTGGGGGTAATCAACAGCTTTCTAATTGGATTTATATCCCTCTGAATGGGAATGAACTCATGGGTGGCACTGAAATTATAGCCAAATATACATGACTGGAGAGATTATAGATCCTAGAGAAAACTATCTCTGTCATATCTCTAGACAAATGAAATTTTTTACCATATGCTAAATATGAATCATTGTTTATAGACAAGTATACCATATAGCACTCATCAAAGAAGCTTCTTTTAGCAACAGATGGAGGCTACTGCAGAGTTCCACAACTGATCACAGACAGAGATTATATGTCTGAGAGATGGACACCCCTAGATGACATATCTACAGTGGAACAGCTGCACCTAAGGCTCATGGAACATAGCAAAACCGGAAGTGCAGAGAATACCAGTGCACCCTTCAGCTTTCACCAGAAAAGCTTCCTGAGAAGAGTGAAATGCATACAGAAGGCCACAAGTGGCTAAGTTAAAGAGAATGAGAGACTGCAGGTGTGTGTCTCTGGATAGCACTCCTATATTAAACCTCTCCCACCCATGGCTCAGGGGCCATTGCAGAAGAGGGGGCAGAAATACTGTAAGATCCAGGGCTGTCCATGAACATACAGAATCAGCGGTTTTCAGTCCACTGGAAGCTTGCCCATGTGAATGTGTGGCAATGGTGGCTTCAAGCACTAGGCCCATGCCAACTCAATCAGACAAGGGCCCAGAGTGGAGTGAAAAAAGTGGACATTGGACCGGCCCTAGCCTGGAATCTGCTGGAGGTTAGTTACTGCTGGGTGAGGGAAAGTAGAAATTCTTTAAGATCTTTGTCTAGGTAGACCAACTAGACTCCAGTGGATGGACTTACACTGAAGGACATCTGGGTACAAATGCTTGACCCAATGGGACTTAACATGTATGTGACTTAACATGTATAGTGGAATACATGAGGCCCAATGGGTGCGGGGTGCGGGGGCACAGATGGGAGAGGCGGTCTAAATTTGTTGTATGAAAGGTACAAAAGCTTAATAAAATTATTTTAAAACGTGACTTCTGAGAAAGTCAAATATTTGTGAATAGTTTCATTAGAATAAAAAAAGAAAAAAATGAGGAACATTTTCACATCTCTTCTGCAGTGATGCTTGCTATCAGCTTTTTTCTGTTATTTACATGGTGTACCATCGAAAATCAGATGGAATAAAATGAAATGTACCAGCAAATACACAAAATGTGAATTAAAATGTAGAAACAAACAAGAAAATCTAGTATTCTCTGCTTTCAGGTTTCATTGGATAAAAATGCAGTGCAACAGTACAAGGAAATCACAAGTTTTGGTCAGTTTAAGTAGATTCACACATGCTCTTATCACAGTATTATAGAAAATAAACAACACTATTTTCATTGTATAAAAGGAGAGTCAAGGTGCTGGAAGGAGGTCTCAGTGGTTAAGAATATTGGCTAATCTTCCAGAGTACCTGGGTTCAATTACCAGCATCTGCACAGTGGCTAACAACTGTTCATTATAAAGTTTATTTTTATGAACAGGATAATGCCTCTGACCTTTGGAATGTTCCATGTGTATTATCCAGGGTAAGTAAAAGAAGCCTTCTCCCCAAAGACTAGCTAGCTGTCATGGTTCTAGGGAATCCAACGCCCTCTTCTGGCCTCTGTGAACTTTGCAGGACACAAGTGCACTTACATACAGGCAGGCAAAGCACTCATACTCATTAAAAAATAATAATAATTAAGGAGAGTCAAGTGGAGAGCCTGTCCAATGGCTTGGTAGAGACGAAATCAACAACATCGAAATATAAAAAAATTCAAAATTCAAAGTTATGTGTGTTCATGTTTCAAATCATGTTTCAGGAATCTAGGCGAAGCCCCGGGTTGTCAGTTCTGAAACTGCAACAAAAGGCTTCACGAACTGCTTTAACCTGTGCAGCAGTGGGTGTAAATCAAGCAGTTGCTGAAGTTTTATTTTGAAATAGAAATAATAGGTTTTTCCTATGACAAGAGTTTGGTATAAACCTTTTGTGTTTTCTCTTTGTTTCACCTTCTAAAATCAGCTATTTTAAAATTTCTAATAGTCTAATGAGCAGTTATGCCATTGATATTTTCTTCTTTTCATAGCAACTCAAAATTGTCTTCCCTCTATATACTGGAAAACAGTAGAATACAATATACATTTTTCTCTAATTTTTAAACAGTCTTGACAGAATGAAAATATTTAATGATTTCCTACTGAGAAATTTCCCAGTAACAAAACATAATAAATATAAATCTAAGATAGTCTCCAAATGGTATACCTAGCTTTCTTTTAGTCTCTGTGCATATATAGTATTAATATTTCAAAGTGAAAGAGTTACTTTATTTAAAGGCAATTACTTTAATCACCTTTAATTGTTATTAATACACAAAAAGCAGATACCCTAATTTTTTTTAGCAAAAAAGTAACAAGCCCTCTTAATTTAATACATAATTCAATACATAGATCAAAACTGAAAGATCAATTTAGAAATGGTTGGAACATTCTTTTCCTACTTCTTCTGATATGAAAATAATTCCTTAAATTCATAATTTGAGGTGCTTTAAACAAGAATGAGTCATAAAAGTACTGACTTCAAGAAAATATGGTATTTTTACTATAAATAATTGTGATTAATTAGTGCATTAGTAGCTAATATTTTGAAAGATTTAGGAAATAGGCATACTTCTTAAGTCTTTTAGAAAGACAATTAATGCCAAGAAAGAAGTCAGAAATAGACTGCCTCATATACTTCCTGGACTCAAGGGTGGCTATGTGGATAAGCATGGTAAAAGCCTAGCCTTTGAACTCCATGTCCTTTAGACCAATTCTTTAATAGCCTCCCACTGTAGAAAACCTATTGATGCACAAATATACCTTTCTATCACTCCTTCAGTGAGTGAAGTTGATGAAAAAGACCTCAAGATTCTCAGTCTCTTCCTTTGTAAATTAGTTAATAAGAGAGGTGTGGGGGAGGATCACTGAAAGAGAAGGACCTTTCTCAGGTTTTACTTTTGTTTTTTAAATAGAAAAGTTGTTTCTCATCCTTCACAGGTCTTAGGAAACAAAGAAGCTGGGCCTTTGTTCTGTATCCACATTCCTGGAGAGAGGGTACATCACATTGTCTTTACCAACAAATTGCAGCCTAGATTCTTCTAGGAAACACGGTGCTAGGATTCACTCTCCTATTAATTTTATCTTCCTGTCTTAATCAAGACATACTGTTGAGATTCAAATGAGTGGAACGTATAGTAGGTGAGCCTTGGGCAGATTTGTTGAATGGCACGCTTTAAGCTGTTACAACTCACACATCACCAGACATCGATGCGCAGGTAGGTGAGAGTGAGGCCTCTAGCCCTTCCTCTACCCAGACACTGGCATCTGCTTAACCTCTTCTTCCCTACTCACCAGATGCTTGGATCAATCCTGGCTGCCCTGGCCCTGGCTACTAAAAGGTTGTTTCTTCTGATGTGACAAGGAAAACTGTTGGGTTTTGAAGTTTCCCCCAAGGACTTAGGAATAGTAATAGACCCAGGAAAACCAAATCATGTGTGACTAGCAGGGAAATGAAGTTGACACTGTCTATCCAAAACAAAAAAAGTCCTTCCAAACAATATTTCTCTCTTCTACAAGTGTTTTTTAAGGCAAGAATTCTTAGGCTCACTCTGTGACTATCTACCCTGTTCACCATTTTCATATTTCATGGGTTCATAGATTCTGAAGTTAATTTCCTATGCTTTCTGGGAAAATAGTCACAATAAATTTTTCGTAAAACTACAATTTATAATAGAATTTCTATATTATTTCATTTGCTACAAGAAAGAGAAGTTGGACATAGATTGGATTTTCTGAATATCATCCATTTTTGTAGAGTTGCCAATTTCTTCTCTGTGCATATGGTTAATAATGTGAATGCTGGTCTTGAATTTAGGATTGCAATATTCTGCCATGAGGAATTTAATTAGGTATTTGAACAGACAAACATGCAGAGAGGCCTTTTTAATGTAGCTATTTATTCAAAATGATGCATATGTTTTTCGTTTGTTTTTAATTTGCAACTTTGACATTGCAAGGTTTCATGTTTTTAAAAGTTGCCAGATTAATTTTGGAAAGTAAGGAAAGATGTAACTGGATGATTAGTCCTGAGTAACAATGTTTGGCTTTTCTTTATTTCTAGTTTTACTGAAAATCCTAGCTATCAGTTCAAACACTTTAGCAAACTTCCCCTTATTTTTGCTGCTTTACTCTTCATTCTTAATTACCCAAAACTTAATAAAAAGAGATTCCTCTTCACCCTCTCCATTTCTGGGTAGAAGTGGAGTCCAGGGTCAGTGGGAGTCATCGAAATATTGCATAAACCTCATATGGACTTGATGGGTTCCTCAATTTAGGGCAAGAGCAATTGAGGCTGGAGGGGAACAGCAAAGCTCAGGTTCTTGTCCCATTGCTTTACTATGGAGACACACTGCATGAAGTGGGCAAACAATTGAGAAAAGTCTCATCTGACAACTGTGTTCACAGAAGGGTCAAAGGAATTAGCCTGTAGTTAAGGAGGAAAGGGCGTGCACACAGACAGATCAGCATAAAGATCTGAGCAGCTGGTTACCATCTCTAACGGAAATGAATGAGTGGAGCTGGCACTACACTCCTGGAGGAACGAGGACTTCTAGACAAGAAGATAGAGGTCTCTATAAGGTTTATTAAGCATCCACTGTGGCCCAGGCTTTGCATTTCATCTCATGTAATCAACTGAACATCCTCAGGGAACTTTTGAGAAACTGACAGAAGAAAGTGGCTTCATTTGTCTGAACTACGGCTTGTCCGAACTGAATTTTATAGGACTGAAAAGTCCTTTCCACTGCAGCACTGACTCTAGTTTTATGAGACAGATGGAACCTAGGGCCCCTGGAAACTCTTATGAAATATGTAAACCTTTTCCTGGAAAAATATCCACAGACACACCCCCAAGATCAGACTTATGCTCCTAACAAATTCTCTGTACTAAAGTTTGCTGCGGTTCAAGGCAGTGAAAACCAGGCCTAAGAACAATGCTGCTGATAGAGACAGTGATGTCTGAAGGCAGGAGGACAGAAGTCCATTGCTATATTTTATTTTCCATATATTCTTTCATAAATAATCTCTAATATACATCTCCAAAGTTCTTACTTGTGGGAAGTGCATTTAATTTTTACATCTTAATATCTTTCATTAAATGAGTTCAAGTATAAAACAATAATAATGATTTCTTGATAATATGCTACTCAGGTAATAAGTATTTCCTAATAAGGTAACACATTAATAGAAATGCAAAGTTCTAAAATGAGTAGTCTTTAAGCACATTGAATTACTGAAGCAGAACCCAATTTATCAATTTAATGGCAGATAATTTAATAGCTGAGTTGGGTGTAGAGCACTCAGAATTAATGAGCAGGAGAGGAGCTAGGGGAGTGGTAGAAACTGACATGATTGTTGGTGGGGCTGGGATGATGCACCCAGGGCTCTCCGGAATCACCCCACACTGCAGTCCAGTCCATATGAGAGATACAGAGACATCGCGTTGAGTAAAAAAGCTGATGGAATTGAAAATATGAAGAAAGTATGGGTTAGAGAACTAAGACAGAATGCAACTTCATCTAAAGATGTGTAACTACACACAGGTGTTGGGAAATACACCCAATGGTAATGACTCTGCAGCACTCTGGAAAGCTACATGAAGTAGGTACAACTGACGACTAGACAGGGCTGGAATGTGGCAGGAGGCCCAAGCGTGGTGCGAGGCTTTAAAGAATTAGCTCTAAAAATTAAATCAAAATAGAAACTCTATATTATTAAAAATAAGCAATAAAAATGACAGTGGCAATAACAAGTATTTATCATACTGTTTTATCACCTCTACATTATTCCTAGCTTGAAAAGAAGAACTCAGTAGGAGTGTCAAAATGATCTTCATTTATACCTTCACCTAACCCCAATTCTCAAATTCTGCCAGGGTTCTGACATAGCTGCACTTCATTCCATAGCTGAGGATGATGAATTCCAACTACTACAGGAGAACCACCGAATCACATATGCTCCATAATACAGTTGAACTTGAATAGCAATTCAGTTGATTTATTTTTTTCTGCAACTAACACCCAGAGAAACAGAAAATAAAAATAAAACTGCAATGCATTACCACACGTTTAGTTTTTCATAGCCATGCTCTTGTTCAAGATTCTTTGGAGAGCCTATTCTGTGTTCTGAGGGTCACAATGGCTTACAATACTTTTCTTTTGACGTTTCTTCTGAGAAACTGCTGAATGTAAAAAAATAAATCTGTCTTTTAATTTGCTCATAAGATGAAAGAGCTCTGGAACAGCCTTTCTTCTCTTCCTCCACTGCATTGATTGTATGATACCTAGTCTTTGTCTGTATCCCCCGATCACGAAGGATTATGTCCTTTGAGTACTCATTAACACAGACCTCTTTTAACCTAATATCATTTCCTCCTCATAATGACAGTAAAACAGCACAGCCACTGACAACCAACTCTCCAGTCCAGCGTTGCACATTTAATTCCTCTGCCCTCTCCAAATCCCCATCTTTGTCTCCTGGTTCTCTTGCTACACTGAAAACTGATTAATCCCAGACTGCCTCTTCGCTAGTCAATGAGGAGGTCCTTTGGATATTTTCAAGACTTCAGTTATCCTCAAATATTCCAAGATGTCATCTAAATAAACATATCCAGCACCTAAGCCACCTGGGACAGAGTTAAGTGTTCAATACACACTTACTGATCACGAATATAAAGTCAGTCACAATTTCAAATCACATGTTTAAATTCCTTTTCTCATGTATTTATTATTTATTTATTTATATCATTATTATTTTTTAGATTTTCTCCTTGGTGAAAAGGTGATGTGAGACTAATGTTTCCTCTATGGTTCCATAAACCTGTGAAGAATGAATGAACGAATGAATGAATGAATGAATGATGCATGGCAGAGCCTTGAGCTGAAAGTGAGCTGCTTGAACCAAAACTCATTTAAAGTTTATGAGAAAACGTATCATTTCCACAATTTGCCCCCTCAAGCACTGATCATTTGAACCTTTAGTCATTGAGGTTCTGTACTGTAGACGTATTTTAAGCTCCCTTCAAGAAGGGAACCATCTCTCCCTTGGAAAGAAATTAAATGTAATCTGTGTCTGTACACAGGAAAATTTAAATCAAAATCACAGTGGCCTTTCCAGAAGAAACCGAAGTGAATCCTTTGTGCTCTGCCCAGCGCTTTCGATAAAAGACTTTCTAATCACCAAAGCTGTGTACGCATGCACAAATGATGTGAACAGTATCTGCTGAAAATGTCACTGCATTCCCTGATATATAACTACAAAGACCTTGGCAATTTCCCAGTCATGGTTTGACCTATGAGCAACAGAATCTTATTCAATTCATATGACTTACTCTGGTCACTTTCAAGCCACCAGAGCAAGGGAAATAGCCCTTTGCTATCTTGATGTGCTATTAGCAAAGTGTTTACTTCTGTTTCTTTCTCTGAGTCATCTCTCTCATGTGAGAAAGCTCCAATCTGCAACATATCTAAGCACTTTGTGCAAAAATACTCAGTAGATATGAAATATCAGCAATCACTTCAAATGGAAAATGAATGCATGAAGCTGGCTGGCAATACAGACATTTCCTAATGCCTCTTCTCTAGCTTGGGAGTCCCACGGAAAGGAGCAACGCTGCTTCCTGCCCATATCCTGTCTCCGGTTCATGCTGGATGAGGAGACATGATCCTTAGTTACAAGTGCAGCTATTCTTTTGCAGCAAATCCATACTGGCAGCATTCAAGTCAAGTTAGCCAAACTGTTAACTGTATTTAACTTGTGTATTTGAACCAAGTTTAAGCAGAAGATGGAAAAATTCTTTGCTCACAGTATAGACCTGATACAAGAACATGAACTTCTGATTATAACATGCAAAATATATGACTTAAAATAAAGACAACAAGGCTGGGCATGGTGGCGCACACCTTTAAACCCAGCACTTGGGACGCAGAGGCAGGCAGGTCTCTGTGAGTTCGAGGCCAGCCTGGTCTCCATAGTGAATCCAGGACAGCTGGGGCTACAGGGAGACCCTGTCTCGAAAAGACCAAAAATAAACAAATAAAGACAACAAAAACTAGCTACAGAAATCTACTCCAATAAAGATAAACAGAAAAACAATGAAAAATCAGTAAATCACATACAGTCTAGGCCTTAGAAGCAGCTTTTCACTGGGCCAGGTCACAACAGTGTCTCTTTACGACACTGACCAGTTTTCACCTGCTTCTGGTTGACGCAGGATTTAAACTTGAAGCTAAATTTACATCGTCTAGGGGCTGGAGCGATGGCTCAGTGGCTAAGAATACTGGTTCTTCTTCCCAAGGACCTTGGTTTGATTCCAAGCATCCACAGGGCAGCTAACAACCGTCTACTACTTCAGTTCCAGAATATCTCACACCCTCCTCTGGGCTCTGTGGGGATTACAAGACACAGATGCACTTCCATATAAGCAGGTTAAACAGTCATACACATAAAATTAAAATAAATCAACAAAAATTAAATTTATATTATCTATTAGTTAACAACTTGTAGCTCTTGAGGGTAATTTTCCATATGGGCTGCTTTCTTCATATGGAATCCAGTCATTTTTATTTTTGTGGTCCTGATGAATCATATAGATAATGGAAATGTATTTTAGTGTTTGTGGGGGTACATGGATATACTTTTAATGTCAGTGAAACGTACTGTGCTCAGAATGTACAGAGAAGCTAAAATGCTATGTAAGTTCTAGTTCTGTTGGCTCATGGTAACTTAATCACTCATATTTCTGCTAAAAAATTGCTTTCTTATACTCCCAAATGATACAATACAGCTAATATATTACAAAAATGTAAGTACAAACATATACAATATAGTCTTATCATAGTTGGATATTTAAGAAAAATGAAAACAATCATCTTGGCGCATTATATTTTGCAAATAAACCTAGCTCACATCAAATAATAACAGCTACAAAGGACATTTCTAGACTATTAAAGTTACTAAGATTCTTCATCGTTCTGAGAAGATGGCAACTTCAAATTCTGAGGTGATTTTATTCTAAGGATGCCATTAAAAAGCAGAGACCATCTCAGCAAATTTGGTGCTGTCATCTTTTGTCTTTGTGTTCTTTTCTACTGCCCCATAGATCAGCGTTTTGTAGGCTGCATGCATCCGCTGAAGTTCACGATATACTATGCTATTTACAGACCTGTAGCAGTCAACATCTGTAGAAAGGTTTCAGAAATTGATTTAAAGTCTGCAACATAAGCATATCCAATCCTAAGAGTACACAAGATCATATATCTTCCTGGGGAGACTGACACATGGTCCCTTCTCTGACTGGTGATAATGCATCCTTGACAGACCCAGATGTAGCTTCAAATCCAGGGAGATGCAGCACAGTGATGGATAGGTCTAACACAATTGTGCTAACATTTTATTTGGAAACTCTTCAGTGTAGTACTGACAGTACTTTTTTCATGCCCCTACCATGGTTCTACAAGTCTATCAAGATGTTCTGCCAGGTTGACAAGCATATGATCAGATTTAATGGTACATAAAGAGATGGCAGATTGCTTTCCGAAGCAAAATTTCAGCACTGGAAATCTTAACAATTAATTGCACTTCTGGCAACACCACTAAAAGTTAATGAAATGGTTCCACCATTTCATTAGAAGGATTTGGCAAAATATACATAATAGAAAGCTTTATTTAATTAAAAACGGAAAGTGATTTGCTTTCTGTGTGCTTTTACCTCATAGGCCTTAGCTTTTATGATACCTGTCTTTACTGCTTTGCATTGAGTTCAAGGGCAGAGCTGCATCCTATTTAGCTACCATTCCTAATAACACTCAGCACATAATAGGCATTTGATTTATATTGCTAAATACATGTGTGTGTTCATATATGAGCACTTTGTAGCTTTGGAATCACGTTTGATTCCAAAACCTGACATTATGAAATGAATGACTCTTATGAGTTGAACTGTGTGCCCACTGACCCCAACTCATATGCTGACATGCTCACTTCAGGTACCTCCCAGTGTGACATTACTTGGCGATAAGGTCTTTACAAGTTAAAATTATGAAGTTAAATAATAAGTTAAAACGTGCCCATTAAGTTGGGCCCTAAATCAATATGAATGGTGTCCTTATTTTTTAAAAAGGGGCAATTTGGGCACAAAGATGGAAGCAGAAATCAGGATTCCTGCAAGGCGAGGAACACTGAGAACTGTCAGAGATCCAGGGTGGCTGGGAGACCTGAGGGCAGAGACTTGCTCCAGGCTTGCAGAAGGAACCAATAGTCCAGCACCTTCTCCATAGGCTTGCAGCCTCAAAAACTGTACTAATCAAGGCACCTCATTTGTCATCCTTTGACTATAGCAGTCACAGTAAAATAATTCAGTGGCTTAGATCAGGTCATATCACTGCTCTGAGGCTATCAGATAGAAATAATAGGTCAACACCATGGCTATAATACGCGAATGGACAAGATTTGAAAATGATAAAGGTAAAAACAATACATCCAGCAAATATTTATTAAGCACCTTATACGCGAGAGCCGTGCTCTGGATTTTATGGAAACAGGGGTCAAACTGGAGTTCACAGGGCTGACACTCTAATGGCAGAACAGATCAGAGCAGGCAGCAAACAATACAGCTGTCAAATGTCAGGAAGTTAGAGATATCAATGAAACAGAGCAAATATGAAGTGAGGGGGAAGGAATAACTTTTGTCTAGGTGACAGCATTACAGGACCTGAAAAAGACGAACTGAAAGGTCTCAGGTGTGGGGTTCAAGGATGACATTGGCATGGATTGTCTTTTGGGTAGGAGATTTATTAAGAGTTATGAACAGCACAGAAAGAAAGCCGCATGGCAGAGGCTCTGGGGTGAGTTCAGGCCCACCCAGCCAAGCAGCGCTCCCTTCTTAGAAGTTTCAGAGGGAGGATGAAGTTCTGGGCCATGTGATTGAACAGCCCATGGCACGTGTTCGCAGAGGTTGTTTCGGAATCAGCTGTGAGTGTGGGTAGAACAAAGCCGGAAACTTGTTTCTTTGGTTCTGTAAATCAAATTGCTATAATTTCACAAATTGTCACTTCAACAAAAATGAAGGAGCTTTACAACATGGCACAGCCGTGGCTAACACAAGCTACAAGAAAAGGGGAGCAAGTCAGATGAGTACTTAAAGTAAAATTATTTCAGAAGCCAGGAATGGCAAATTTAAAGACTCCGAGGTGGAATATTCCTAGCACACTTTAGTTGCAGGAAGGAGGCAAGTAATGCTCCCCACTGTGAGGAGCGGGAAGTAGCAGAAAGGCTTTGGAGCCCATAGCAAGATGAGGAGAAGGGGGGTCCAACTTAGGTTTGGGACAGGCTCATACTGATAGCCTTTCACTGAAACACAGGGAAGCAGAAGCAGAGACCAGGCGAGAGCTCATCCCAGCAGCAAGAGTGGTAGGTAGCTTGGACCAGGCAGCAGAAACACGGAGACTTGGTAAGATTCTGGATATACTCTGAATGTAGAAATAACAGGGTTTATTTCAGGACTGCATGTGGAATGAGAAATAAAGAGGGGAGTCAGTGAGACACGCTACTGAAGCAAGGAGGAGATTCAACCAATGAGAAAGAAAGTCCAGAGGAGTAGGCCATTTTGGTGACTGGTCAGGAGCTCAGTTTTGCTTATCATATGCAGACTCTGGTTAGCACAGAGACCTGGGGAGACAAAGGGTGTGTAGTGGGATGTGAACTTGGAGTTTAGAAAGGAGATACTGGAAAGGACCTGTATATTTACGAATTGTTTTATGTTTTAAAGTTGAAGGACTGTAAGAGGTCACTATGCGAACGAGATAAAATGCTGACATTAAGTGAGTGCTGACTCTGTTCCAAGCAACAGGATCTCATTAATCCTTTAAGTTTATGGTAAACTGATCACATTTTTCCTTCCCTCCCTGTTAGATTTTGTCCTTTGTAAAAGGAGGGTATTTCTTATTAATGTATGTACACATCGGTGATCATGAACAGCATTTAATATTTTCAGATTTCAGACTGTAATGATCTTGAGATTCACAGAATCCAAGAATGCAGGAAACTTCTCAAAAGAAGTGTGACTTAATGGGTCTTATCTGTGGAACCCCCTGACTTTCCACACAAAAGGAGTTTGGGACAGATAGATGGAAGAGACAAAGGGCAAACTGCATGTACCAGAGCAAAGCACTGTTCATCGGATGACCATATGTTTCTACTTAGAGCGTGTTTAAAGAGGACATGTGACTGGGAAGATAATGAAGAGTTGAGCAGGAAGATCATTTTATATATTGAATTCTTTTTTTTTTTTTCTTGGTCTTTTTGAGACAGGGTCTCCCTGTAGCCCCAGCTGTCCTGGAACTCACTATGTAGACCAGGCTGCTCTTGAACTCACTCACAGAGATCTGCCTGCCTCTGCCTCCCACACCCAGCCTGATCTATTGAATTCTTAAGCCATTACTTTGGACATGTTATTTAACTTACTCTAATTATGGGTGACAAGTGACAAGATTCCAAACTAACAAAGAAGACCTGTCCAACTCATGTGAGTTAAATTCTATGAGAAGCATTCTAGGGTATGCACTAAGTAGACAACCAGCAAATGTCAGCTCTTTCACTCAAACATTAGAAACAAACTTAACAGTTAATTGTCCAGCTCAGCCTACAATCCAGGTCTTCATTCCTGAGTGACAACTGGCTATTCTCTGGTAGAACTTTTAAGTCCTTTCTCTACTCTTAGTCATTCTGCCAATGTTCAGTAAGTTGAATTTTTCTCTACAAAATCTTCATTGGTTAACTTTCAATGACCAAATAAAATTAATGGGAACTCCAACCTTCTAAGAACTTCACAAACCAATTTTACTTATGTTTAAGCTATGGATTCATTTGGGATAATTTCATCCAGCTGTCCAACATCTATTCTTCAAATGAAAAAATTCCTAGCTAATTTTTAAGATTTTATTCATGTCACATCCCATATAATATTTCTTTCACCATGTTCTGTACTAAGTGAAATGTTCTTTTTTTCAGAACCAATCTTTGTGGCCCTCCTCCACTATCTAATTTATTATGTTTAGTCCCTACTCTAAAATCTTACAGTATTAATCTTTGAGCTTCCCTTCTGGTAACATTTAGCTCTAGGCTCTAAAGCACTAACCTTTACTATCTGAACCAGCCTCATGTTGTCACGAAATCATACTATCTTTTTTAAATAAATTGTTTATATATATATTTCCCACAAGTACTCTTTCTTTCTTTCTTTCTTTCTTTCTTTCTTTCTTTCTTTTTCTCTCTTTTCTTTTTTGTGTTTTTGAGACAGTGTCTCCCTGTAGCCCCAGGTGTCCTGGAACTCACTATGTAGACCAGGCTGGCCTCAAACTCACAAAGATCCACCTGCCTCTGCCTCCCAAGTGCTGGGATTAAAGGCGTGCATCACTACACCTAGCTAAATCATACTAACTTAATAAACCACAAACTCCTTAATATCCAGGACCAGGTGTTTATCATCTATTCTCTCAAAGACATCCAAGATAAACCCTTCAATACAGTGGTTGAAGGGTATCTATGACATCTATGAACAACTGGTTGTCATACCAACTAGAAAGTGCTCTCCAGAGAGCTCTTTTAACCAACACTCTCCCAAAAGGTTGCACATGTAGAATTTTCTCACACTTACAGTGAGAGAAATAACAAATGTATGATCTTAAATATCTAACACAAGACAATTAAGAGCATGGCTACTGACCTTTCCATGAGCAAATATGTTCGCCCGTGTACTTCTTATTTTTAAAATATTAAAAAACAAGATAAATATCCCTAATACAGGATAGGATAAGTTGATTATCATTAAATACTTTCAGTAACTCATAAATCCAATAATACTATAGAAATGTGCTCACTGAGTAGCAGTCAGTAAAGATGTCACATGCTCACAGTTTTTCACAATGCACTTTTTCTTTCCTATCTACCATCTCTGCTATTAGTCAGAACTTATCACTTTTCACATTATATTTGTTTAGCCTCCTAAACAAATGCTCTAATTTATTCAGATCTCTGTCCTTCAAATCCTGTGGCATTTTAGCTACTTTTACATTTATACCCTACTAGCTCCCATTCATCTGTGGTCCATTTCAACCATACCCTGAATATGCCTCTTTCCCCTACCACCATCTGCCAGCCCTTTTCTAGGGCCCTACCCACTCATCTCTACCCATGTGTCTCTTTTTAGTACAGCAATGAAGCTCATTTATTCTAGATGTCCTCTCCTACAACAGTTTTTCCTTTCCCTATTTTCCTATTCCATGCCACCCATCCCCACTCCCTGTGTGCATCCAGGCCTGGGTAGTATTATTCTTTTAAAAGTTATTATCTGTCTGAAGTAAGACACCTTGGTGGATCTCTGTGAGTTCAAGGCCAGCCTGATCTACATAGTGAGTTTCAGGACAGCTGGAGCTACAGAGAGACCCTGTCTCAAAATACCAAGAAAAAAAAAGTCATTTTCTGTCTTATTCTATTGAAGAAGTGGGAAATGGAGTTGAGGAACTCTTTTATTTACAATGGTGTTTTTCCAAATCCAAAACACAAGACCCTGTTCATAAGAGAGTGTAGAAGTCTTTGAATTACATTAAATTTTAAAGAAATGTTTGTGGCTGCTATACTAAATTAATTTAAGAAAATGTTGGTCTGAAACCATCTTGGAATATGTTAATTTTTGGTGAGAACCAATTATTTGAGGAACCATTATGTATATACAGAGAGATAGATAGATAGATATAGATAGATAGATAGAATGGTTATATATATATATATGAGAGAGGTATCTTACATATACATATATATATACATATATCTTATAGTAATTAAACATTACCAAACCAATCATTTAAAAATCCACAATCATATGCAGGTATCTTTCAGTCAATTAGAAAGATTAAAATACATTAAAATGAAATCTCTTCTACAAGGAGAGAGAAGCTGGAGTTAAAAAACCCACAGGGTGCTTGTTACCCTTGTCCACAGAAGTCTTGCCCAATCCTAGCAAGTGCTCTGCATGGTTACTGTCCTTGGAGTGGCTCACAGCACACCATGTTCTGAAGCATGACATTTTACTGCACATGGAAAGAATATGCAAAGTGACTTGCACACACCTCCACAGTCCAATACTCAAAGTGGAAGAACAGCATATAAACGGGGCAAACTCTGGGCTATAATATGCTCTTGGAATTCTTCATTTTTATTCTATATTTCACAGAATGTTGTTATGGGGATTAATACATTTCTATATCTATAAATTATTTCATAAATTCCATAT
>NW_008334302.1:314766-348583 GCF_000622305.1 Nannospalax galili | reverse complement strand
TATATATAAAGAAATACCCTCCTTTCTGGAGCTACTGGACTGCTTGTTAGGCAGAAGCACCTGCTGTTTTCGTCACCAGGCTTGACACAACATGGAGCAAAAGGCTTTAAACTTCTGATGGCCTCGTTCTGGCCAGTAGTCACTGTAAGACTGAAGAGCTAAGTAGAGTACATAGTATCCACATACCCAGGGACAGTGAATTTGATTTTTCTCCCCATTCTTTTGGAATAGTATTAAATCACAGATATTAATATGATAGCTGGAAATTACAGAAACTACGGACTGGAGAGATGGCTCAGCATTAAGAATACTGACTGTTCTTGCAGAAGACCTGGGTTCGAATCCCAGCACCCACATGGCGGCTATCAACTGTCCATAACTACAGTTCCAGGGGATCCAACAGCCTCTTCTGTCTTCCGTAGGCATTGGACAACACAGGTGCAGTTACCTACATGCAGGCAATACATGCATACACATAAAATAAAAATAAATAAAATATTTTTTAAAAAAGGAAATTACAGAAACTGCCCTGCCTTTCTTTTTCATAAAATTGGGAAGGAAGGGAAGAATAAAATTTCCCCAAGAGGGGAAGTTTGTTCTTTGACTTTTTTTTTTTTTTTTTTTTTGGTCTTTTTGAGACAGGGTCTCCCTGTAGCCCCAGCTGTCCTGGAACTCACTATGTAGACCAGGCTGGCCTTGAACTCACAGACATCCACCTGCCTCTGCCTCCCGAGTGCTGGGATTAAAGGCATGTGCCACCATGCCTGGCTCTTTGACATTTTTTAATTCAAATGACCCTTAAGCATAGCCCACCCAGTACAAACTGTTAAAATTAGAGTACATATATTTCAGTACTTTAAGTAAGCACAGGATGCATTGTGTATTTCAGTTTGTAAATTTTTTTTTCTGTAATTAAAGGAATGACTTTATTCAACAAAATCAGTTTTTTTCCTAAGGGTTTTCCTAATTGTACAATTTTTTCCAACTTGCAAAATGCCTGATAAGAGCTCTACATATTTTCCAAAACATTCCCTTTATATCATGTTGTGAGAGATACTTTGAAGGCAGCATTTATGTGCTTGGAGCTGAATACCCAGAGTCCAGGGAACAACACCCATTAACTCTAAAATTAAGTAAGTCATTTTCTTTACACCTCTGGTGGCCAAACAGCAATGAATGAAGGCTTGGGGGCCTTTCAGAACATTCATGTTCACTCCCGTCCTCCTTGAGAGGCCTTACCTCATTCCCACACATTTTCTGACCTATTTTGTCTGTCTGTTCTCAGAAGGATTTTACTTGCTCTACTGTGAACTAAGCAGTAAACTAATTATCTTGTTCAAATCCCTTTGTAATGCCTCTAATCCTATTAGTTAAAAGAATGTCTGAATACTGATTGCAAACTTTCTTTTTCTTTTTGAAGAAAAAGAAAGACCAGTAGTTTGGTCTTGGGGAGAACGCTGTGAGGAGACAGTGGCCAGTTCACTGGACTGAAGCAAAGAAGGCAATTCCAGCTGTCCAGAGCTCCTGCCCACCTAACAAATGGAAGAAGTTCGCTCATTTCATACTGTGTTGTGTGTCTTTCCTACACACACATACACACACACACACACACACACACACACACACACACACACAGACAGACACACAGACACACACCACACTGTGTTTAGGTACCATCTCTACCAGTTGGAATACCTATAAAAATCAAGTTCCAAAGACTCCCAGTCACAGTACAGGGTGGTGAACCCTGGCCTCCTCTTCACTTGCGTCTTTTTATCAGGAGAATTTTAATGAGGAGGGTGACGCCATTTCAAGAAGTCAAAGAAACCATATGAAGAAGAGGAAATGAACACTGTTACCACAGACCTCGCTCAGCCCTTGGAGCCTTAACTTCTTTTCTTCAAAGAACCCTCACAAGTCTTGTTAAAGGACTCTCTCCCTCTGTAGAAGATGCCAAGACCATTGCCCCCTGCTGTCTATTACTCTAGGAACTTTAATCACTTTTCCTTTTCTGTTCCCACCGGGGAGGGAGCCAGACTGTGTCGAAAGGCCTGCAGTCAGAGCTGATGTTAAAGAGCATGAAATTTATCTGACTTCCATAAAAGACGTGTTCTGCCTCCCATTCCTGGTTTTTCCACACAGACTGTTCCAGGGATGGATGCTTGGTTTGGAAGAAACAAATATTTGCTTTAAACCTGGACTACGATATTACCTCCCAGGATCCGGTCTTCCTAACCCCTCTTTTCCACCTACGAAGAATGTCTCTGTTCTTGGCATACAAAGTTAACTTTTTTACATTAGGAAAAGTGTCTCCTCTTGTATTTTTTCCCCTGATAGCACAAGCATATTATTTTAAAAACCATCTTGAAAAGAATGCTCTATTTATTAGAGGAAGAATCTTTCTCTCAAAGTATTCTGAAGGTCTGAAACAAAGGCACAAACTGTTAAGTACAGATGCTTTGATAAGGATATAAGACTTTCAATGTAACTACGAAGTCAAGTGCCCTGGTTTATTCTTGTATCTATTTTCATTTTTATTTTTAAAAAAATTTAGTTTGTTTGGTTTGATTTTTGTTTTTTTTATATTTGTGAGACAAAAATCTCACTGTATTCCCTGCTGACCTACAACTTGCTATGTAGACTAGGCTGGCTTCGATCTCACAAAAATCTGCCTGTTTCTGCCTTCAGAAGGGTGCCTTTATCTTATATAGTCAGCTGACATACAAGGAAGTCAGTAGATGTAACTGTGTGTCTGTGATATGGGTGGATATGTGTGTGTGTGTGTGTGTGTGTGTGTGTGTGTGTGTGTGAAGGGATACAGAGAGAAAAAAAGAATGCTTTACTTCCTAGACTTACATGGCTTGCAGCTCTTGGGAAATTAAAGAACTCAAGCAATGTATGATATATCTGTTTCTAATAATTACTGCATAATGAATACATACGTACCTCTGGTAATGGTGGCCCAGAGTGACTACTGAAAAATCTTATGAAACTTACACATTATATCATTTGATAAAGAATTGTAGATAGTTTAAAGAAATGCAGTTGATAAAACAGGATGTACAAATCAAAATGATAAATGGCTTGTGATGAAGGTTAAGAGTCACAAATTCACACAGACCCCAGTTGAGAGGTGAAATACACACTTAATTCTGTTTCCCTGCCAAAGAAGAAAGATGCTCTACATTTGATATTGAAAACATACATACAAGCTTGAGAGAGAGAGAGAGAGAGAGAGAGAGAGAGAGAGAGAGAGAGAGAGAGAGGTTCCCCTGACTCTGCACTGCAACAGAAAGTCTGCCTGAAGGGTCACATGATGAAACAGAGTACTAGGTCTCCACAATAGACGAGCAACTATCACAACAATGCCTTGTAGTATCCTTCTGGAGAGTCAAGGACATAATGGCAAGTGATTCCCCTGAAATCGAAATATCACAGTTGAGCATGAGCAAGCGATTCTCCAGTGGGATAGTTTGTACATTCATCCAAATCTCAGAAACCAGGCAGATGGCAATAGGGAACATGTGCAAGAAAAGAGAGATCTTTGAAAAAATGTACTAGTACACTGACTGTTAACTCTTATATAGTCCTTTCTCATCTGTGTGCACTTCATTATGACATGGCCAAAACCACAGATACAGATTCAAACTAGAGCTGTGTGTGAGACTTGGTGGAGATGTTAAGAAAAACAAAAACAAAAACAAAAACAAAAACAAAGAAACACTTGTGACAGAAGTGAAGGACTCCCACTGAGGAAACCTGAAAATGCTGAAAGCATCTCTGCATGCCATGTACCTTCCCATCAATGCCATGTGCTTGGACATAGCATGGCCCTCACAAAATAGCTTCGTGAGAGAGTAAAAGTCAAGTCAGTAGATCTGTCTGTGCCGTTGAGGATCTGACAGCTTATAACAAAACCATAGCAAATGGCCTTGTTTCCACACAACGCAAAGCCTGTGAACACAGATGAAAAGGAACTCTCATTCACTAACCAGCAGTTCTCCTGTCCTCTCAACAATAGATAACAACGGTAGCCAAAGGGCTAGAGTGGCGTCTAAGTGGGGTGCAGGATGGATGCACTTTAGTTTGTCAGCAATTTCCCACTTAAAGTTAATGCTTCACAAATGCCCTTCTGTAAACAGAGCTGAAATCCTAAGAGCCCCTGTTTGATGGGGGATGCAGAATCTGGGCGAACAACCAGAGTCTGTAAATGTTATGTGGAAGCAGCATAGCCCAAGCTGCATAACGCTGTATTTTCTCTTTTAGCCGCTTAGGGGCGCCCAAAGGCCAGAAATAGTAACCTGAGTCTAAAAATTAAGAGATTTTCAGTGTGAGAACTGGAAACAATATATAATAAGCATAGCCTTGCGTACCTTCCTAATGAGTATCCAGTTTATCATATGAACACACTTAACTCTTCTTAGTTAACAACAACCAAACAAGAAAAACAATCCAAAACACATTTTAGGACGGAGAAAAGCAGGGAAGTGATTACCATGAGATCAGCGTAGTATTTTCCTTTAGGGAGACAGAAACACATTATGGGAGAACACCAGAAGGGGCCATGGTGGTGTGATGACTGGCCTCCATCCTGCCTTGAGTGGCAACATGGAGGTGATACTGTGCTGACATAATACTGCGTAGAGACTTCTGTGTGCCTACTTCTTAAAACATGAGTTACTAATGAAGCTTCAAAAGTATATGCTAAAGATGCATTTGAACCAAGTGTATCTAAGCATGAGGATAATATCACAGCCTTAAGGTCAAACATGGGTGTAAATCTTGTTTCATTGCTTGTGAAAACTTGTAAGTTTTTTATTCTTTCTTTTTTCCCCGGGCCCTATTTTTCCTTTTGGTATGAACAAACAGAAAACACTGATTTTGCAGGGTTGTTGTTTGGAAGAGTTGGGGGTTGATGCAGTTAGTACAGACTGGATCACAGAGCAGAGATTCAACGTGAGTGTTCTTTTCTCTCTTCCCACCAGTCACTCCTTCTCATTAGTAAGGTAGGGCAGAAGCCTTAGAAATGAATGAAAACACGGCTAAAGTGGTATCTCATATATTTGAAGAATGGGATTATTCCCTATATTTAGACATGGGGGGAGAGTAAATCTGTAGGGGTTATTGGAACTGTCATTATTAGAAAGCTTCACTCAAAAAGGAGAATGGGGGCAGGTAAGATCACTCAGTGGGTAAAGATGCTTACCAGCAAGACTAAGGACCCTAGTTCAATCCCTGGTATCCATATGGTGGGGAGAGAGAATGGACTGTTCTGAGTTATTCTCTGACTTCAACACACATGCTTTGGTACATGTGCACACATGTGTGCATGCTAATATGCACCAGAAATAAGTAAATTTAATTAAATTTTCAAAACTGAATGGGAACTCATGCCTTCCACCTTGTGACTTCATTTCACTGTTCAAAGACACTGACAAGATTCCAAGAACCAACAGTTCCCATAAGAAGACTCCTGTGGTACGATGGAAATGAAAGGCCATACTCCTGAGCACCTCTTGGAGAGGTCTTAAAACTGCAGTTGCATGTTCCAACTGTGGAATCAATCTATTGTGACATCCTCTTCACATGAGTGCATGCACGCTCACACACATAAATAATAAATAAACAAACATTTTGTGTCTCTGAACGGGGAGACACATTGAGTAAGAATGCACTGTGTCCTATGGAATTTTAAACATAGACTGCAACTCATGTACATCTTGGAACAGAGATATGCACTAGGGCTTCATAATAAAAATAACAGTATGAATATTCTTCTACTCAGGGACATCATCTCTATTGATACTATTGCTCAGTGGAAACTGGGAGGTCACTAGACATTAAGGCTTATGATTCAGGCTATGTTACTACTCTTTATAAGCTGGAGATTCTCGTAAAAAAATCTCTTTTCCTTTGAGTGTGCATTTAGCTTTTCAGCTGAGGAAAGTAACATCTTTCCTGCTTGGCTCACAGATTTTCTGAAGATTAAATGAGATAAAAATCAACAGACGTCTATGCCCAGGATGACTCTAACACACTGTTGTACAGAGTTGTGGTCATGACAGTTCTCTACACAAGTCCAAAATGTCCTAATTCAGGGCCCTCAGCAGTTACCTACCAATTGACTTCACTAAGGGGAATAGTGCAATCTTTCCCAGATGGCTATTCTGAGGTTTAAATGAAATAGTATGAGCCAGGCCAGTATTATGTACTCTTTATCATTCTATTTTTGTCATCATTATTAAACAAGCAATCTTTTTATTCTGCATCTGTGGCTTTTCAGCCCAGTCTCATTTCCTGTTCCCTGGTCCCAGTTCTTTCTCAAGTTATGGTATAAGGTTTTCTTTCTTCTCTTTACCTCTTCAAAAAATTTCCCAAACCTAAAGCTATTCGTTTTATCTGTATCTTACAATTTTATTTTATCGCCTACATAAAAAAAGAAAAAATGATGCTTCCCATCAAATTCAGGACTCTTTTCCATTAATACTGTATTACACAGTGACTTCTTCCAGGTCACTGTTGATCAGATAACACTCTGCCAAATCAAGTGAAACGTATTTATTTTGCAAAACTATTTTTCTTCTATCATTGTCCTTACACTAAACAGCCTATTTCCTAAAGAATCTGATTTCTTAGACTCACCATTCATTTTTCTAATAGCTCCAACTCTTGTCATTTTAGATACTCTGCAAATCTCCTCATCCTAGCCTATCTCCCACACAGTGAGGACTTGGTCAATGAACTGTTCATTTGCCAGCAGTCCTGAGGAAACCTTCTTCTTCCTATTCCCTGTGCACTGTAGGCCCAGGGCTCTACCACCACACTGAGGTCAGCCTGCGGTTGGCCACCAAGGTTGGGGACTACCCCAGTCCTTGAGGAAATAACACTGAGCAAAGCAGAATTCCTGCCCTGGAGAAATGCATTGTCTAACAGGAAGGACTGATCCAAAATCCTCGTGTTTGTTCTTGAAAATGAAGAAGCACCTGGTGGCAGCAAAGTCTAAGTGGAGGGACTGGTTGATACAGGAAGGTCCTGAACATCAAAGTGGTCAGGCAGAAGACGGAGTAGGGGACACATGAACAAGGAGAGAGCACAACTTAGCATGGCAACCAGTGCCATACAACGGGAAAAAAGCCAACCACCAGACTTCTCCAACTACTACTTTAAGAGTTCGGCTTAAGTGTCACAATATCGTGCAGGATAAATACACAGTATAAATACAGTCTTTTCCATTTTCTGATTGTAATTAAAGACTATGCTAGAATATTAAAAATTTAATTTACTTGACTTTCTATTTATCAGTGCTGTCTTTGTGTTTTTATTTTTCACAAAATGATTATGAATAGGAAGAAAAAGGCCTCAAAACCAAACCAAATGAACAAAACACAAACAAAATAAAAAGCAAACAGAAAAAGCAATTTATGGTAAGTTGTAAGTGACTCTAACAAGATGCAATTTCTTTAAAAATTTATTTCATTTATTTTTATTTTTCATACATGAATGTTATGCCTTCATGTGTGTAAGTGCTCCTGTGTTATGCAATGCCCACAGAGGTCAGAAGAGGGCGTTGGATCCTTTGGAATTGGAGTTACATATGGTTGTTAGCCACCATGTGGGTTCTGGGATTTGAACTCAGGTCTTTTGCAAGAAAAGCCAGTGCTCTTAACTGCTAAGCCATCTTTCCAGCCCCTAAAATGTACTTTCTATAAATGAGAGCTTTATTCTTTCTAGTAGACATATAGTACACATATCTGTAGACTTTTTCTGGAACTATTTCATTTGTATAAACAAAAGCCATTAGAAACTTGGAAGGTATTTGCATTTTAAAGGGAACTTATTAAAGCTTAAGAAAAACTTAAATGGAGGTTTAAAACACTGGCATCAAAGTTTTTCCAACAATAACAAAATCATTGGCATAGAATACAAAAACAAAGAAACAAAAAAAAAAAACAGAACAAAACACTAAACTTTGTGAGCAAATGAAACCTCCTTTGTTATAGAATAGAGCAGATATACCCTTTTCCATAAAAGAAAAGTCAGTTACTAAAAATATAAAGCATGCTCCATATGTAGACATTACTCGGTTGGAAACCTGACATTGGCAGACAATGTTACTTTAACATGAGAGATTGTGGAATCAGAGTAGGTACCAAAGGGCTGATTTCCAAAGACAGAAAACAAAATAATGAAACAAGTAATGGGAGGAGCTTGCAGAATCCTAGCAATTACTGTGATTATTTATGAAGCTATCTGAGAAAGTAGATGTGCCTGGGGACACACACTTTATTAGAAACAAAATCCAACTATAAATTCAAAAGAATCATGTTGAATTTCCATGTTTTGTCAGGTAGCTGTAAGGCTTTTAAAAATTAATTCACTCAAAATCAGATAAGAAACTTCTACAAAATATTTAAAATTATTAAATTTTGTATTTTAAATATTCTAACCCACTAAGAAAGTGTTCAAGCATGCCATTAATGACTTTAAAATACCAATTCAAAACATAATTTGGAAATGGATAGGAAACAATAACTTTTTAAAAGACAATTCATGAGGAAAAATGGTCACTAACTATTAAGGAAAGCTTACAAATATAAAGTGTTATTAGACATCATACTGTAATATGCTTGGTAAATTTGAGTCTATGAAAAATTCCACAGGCTTTTGAATCTTTTTGCCTTCTTATTTTCTCATATTATTTTTAAACTTTAACAGAATTGAGTTCTAGAATTCCACAGATATTATCATTGGTAAGTCATTTAATTTAGAGGAAGATCTGCCAGAAAAAGTGAGACTGCCACTGTCCTGAAGTTAGGGAGTTCTGAGATTGATAAGTAGATAAAAAGTATTTCATGTCAGGTTCGTACTCACTTGATTCAATTTAACACTCCTGACAAGTGGTAGTAGTCACTGGAAAGAATGCCAATAAAAACATTAGATACATGTATCTTGCTTCTGTGCCAGTTCAGAGCAACTTGACAATGAATAAAGAGTTTTATTTAAATATTTAATTTACTAATTCTATGAAGCAATATCACCTTTAACTGATCAATCAGTTTCAAAAATTAAGTCAATAAACAGAGAATGATATTGCCAATAGGCTTCTTAAAGATACAAGTTTTGTATCAAGTCAACCACATAAGCTGTCATTAAACTCTCTTAAGAGAAGACATGCCAAAATGCAGAGAATAAGTGATCATTTGCCCAGTCTCAGTACATCGACTGCACAACCCCTAAACCCAAGTTTCAGGGAACGTCACAGCAGAGGGGACAGAAAGGTTTTAAGAGCCAGAGGATCAGATCACTGGCTGTGAAAAACTGTCTTCCTGTCTTCTAGACATGACAGGGAAGCTATGAAATCTCAGTAACATGTTTGCCTACGCAAGGCCTGCACAATAACCATACAAATTGACCTCTCAATGGGGATGGGATAAATGTTACAGTCATACCACTATATGAAGAACTATAGGCAGTCAGTGGCTTCTGAAGGAGGAAGCATCAGTTTTAACAAGAGAATACCACCCTCATAAGTTATCCAATCCCAAGTGTTCAGCCCTAAGCCCTTATATATGTAACGATAATCATTATACAATTTGAATTCATGAGTCTGAGAGAGAGTGCTGAGGAAGGGAGAGGTTGGAATGAGAAGAGGGACATGTAGAAATGATAAATAAGAGTGCACTCATTTATGAAATTATCAAAAAAAAAATTCAAAGAAAAGACACTTTATCCCATTTATCCCCACATGGAAGAGACAGAGAGGAGGTGTATGACCATATTGAAATAGAGTATTACAGGTTCCTGGGACCCTTCTCATATTAACCTATAGCACTGATGTCAGAATCCACAAGACCCATGCAAACTCAAGCAGACAAAAACCCAGTACAGGACTATGGAAATGGACAGCAGACCCCAATCTTAGCTGAAGAACTGTTGACATCTGATTACTACTGGATGAGAAAGAGCTGATCTTCTTAAGGGGAGGAACTCTAGAGAGACTGATTAGACTTCAGTGGATGAACTTGCACTGAGGGGCATCTGGGGACACTAACTTGACATGATAGGTCTTAACACAAATAACACAATACACGAAATCCAGTAGGGGGTGGCTATGAGAGGGTGTGGGGAAAGGGGTATTAAGATGATTAAGATTTTCTGTGTGAAATACACAAAAATTCAATAAAATGTTCACAAAAAAATCTTCAAACACTTGAATGAACCAATAACCATTACTGGTTAGTAATATAAATAACATTTTACCCTTACAACTTTCTTTATAAAGATAACTCTTTGACACAGAGCATTTATATTTCCGTTATGTTTTAATACACTCATTTGTGTATTTAAAATATTGACTTTTAATTTTAAATGCTTATAGAAAAGGCTAAACGTGAATATGGCAAGTGAGAATTCTGCCACCTAACTGTCTATAATCAAAAGTCTACTCTCGTCTTCCACCTTGAAGTATGATTTAAATTCTAAGTGACAAATATGTGTGTGTTATACATTGCATTTCTGAAATTATCACTTAGTCATACTAAAGCAACAAGTAATAGGAGATCTTCCTTGTAGGGTCATTAATGCCATTAGCTATTCAAGAATGGTGCTCTGTCTTTTTTTTTTTCTGATCTTTCCTTCATTACAATTAAGTTTTTTTCTGAAAACTTTAACAAAATAAGGGCCCATCCTTATTCAACGTCAACACGTCTCCTTGTATGAGTCCATGAATTTGTTCAGTGTGTCCTCTAAATTTGTCTATAGCATATGCAAATTGTCAGTCAGATTTACAGGAGGAAATGCAAGAGGACCAGGACAGAAGCCAGATGGCAGGAACGCTCTGCGGAGAACACAAACTTAGGAAAAAGGAGTCAGAAGAAGGGAGAACAGGTTAAATACAAATTATGTCAAGCCCTACCAAACCAAACACTTTCAAATGCTGGTTGGAATTTAAAAGATCCAAAATGGAAAGGAAATTCAGAAACTAATATTCCTCATGCCCACTCACTCCACCCTCCTAATTCTATTCCCTTTGCCCAAACTTCCTTCCCTCCTCTGGGTATCAGACTTCTATTCTCAAACCCCGATCTTACCGCTGCCTCTTATCCTTCTGATGTGAAGCCACCTCGAAGTCAGTCCAGGTCTTCCTCTGTCAGCCTGCTGTGTATTTGTCTCCTCCATGAGGCTGCCCTGACTAGCCAAATGGAGAGTCTCCCGCACTTCCTTTCTGCCATTGTCTCTGCTGAACACTGAGACCATCTGCTTTATGTTTGGCCTGTTTGCATTAGAAGGTCAGGGTCCTGGGAGTAAGAATCTGGCCTGATTGGTGCATATGTATGACCTCACAGAAGGAATAGTGTCAGAGCATAGAATAAGAAAAAAGAACGAAGTATAGAATAAGCAAAGACCCCTCTGCATCTCATTTGTAACCAAAAACAATAAATATCTTCATATTTGTACATGAGAATAGAGAGTCTCAGATTCTCATAGAAGCAATGACCACATAGGAAAGGGATGGTTGGGACTCTATTTCTAACTTGAGATACAACAGTGTCACCAATATTGCCACTGTTTGGTACAGTTTGCTTTTTTTTTTTTTTTTTTATTCCCTCTGCATACGGCTTTCAGTGACTTGCTACAAATAGCAATCTTCCTTATCAAGTTCTTATCATAGGGTCTCATTCTCAACAATTATGAATTCTCCAGTATTTGGACTTTGTAAAGACAAAAAGCCCAAAGCTAAGGGAAAGTATGAATATCAAATAGCCCAATGGAGAGTATACATCAGAATTACATTTAAAATAGTGTCATACTGTGAGACAAAACCATTTCAAATTGCTATTATTTTACCAGGATGAAGTGATCAAATATTGGCAAATTGCTATGGCTAAAACTAATATTGTATATCTGAAATCAAGTAAAATATATTGCTAATAACAATTTCCTACATCATTTTCACTTTGAAACACGTTGACCAAGTATTACCTTTTTTTTTCTTCGATAAGGCAAAGACAGATGAAGGTCTAAACCATGCTAATTATGCAAGTCATCTTAATTTATGGCTGGGTTACTTTGTGATCTCATACTGATCAGTATACCACAATCCAAGCAATGGAAATACTTTGCAAGATTTTTTAAAAATAGCAAACCATCCATAATAAATGCAGTAATCTCCAAGTGATAATTTTTGCAACTTAGATATGATATAAAAATTTCAGCCATCTCACTGAGATGACTAATTAAAATATATTCTGAAGTCAAAGTAGGTTAAAAGAAAAACAAAACAGAGCTAGGAAATAGCCTCTGGAATGGAACCACATCCTCCTGACAGGTGCCTGTGAAGTAGCAATCCTGAGATAGTGTTCCAGCCAGGCATCCATGAGCAGAACTCTGAAACTACTTTATAGACATCTGATAAGTACATGTTAAAGTTGCTCCCAAAAAAGAACAAGAAATTGTTATAAACGTGCAAAATAATCTTGTATAGGCTCAAATAAATGCTGTTAAGATGTAAAAGACAGGGAAAGGGTAGGCACAGAAAATGTTCCTTAGAAGGTATAAAATGCTTTGGCATTGTGGTTGGCCTTGATAAGCTGCAGTACTGAATCACAGGGGTTACCACCTGTTCATAGGATCGCCCTCCTCTGTATATTGTAATAAGAAATCTATGATATTTTCTTTACTCTTTAGGAGGCTTGGAGAAAGGACTTGGAAACTTCCCATGTCAATTTCTGTATACTATGAAAGAAATTATTGTGCCACAGTTTAAATGGCTTTAAGAGAAACTCTGACACGCGCTTTTAAGAAAGTTCAGCACTGACTAAAGCTTTCCTCCTTGCTCCTTCACATGTGATGCTCCTTTTAATGCCAACAGGAAATTGACGACAGAGAAGAGTCATATGGCGGATGGAAGGACAGCGAGCTCATCATGAATCAGCTCTCTTCGCTGTAGGCGAAAAATAAAATGTTTATATTTTTAAATGTTACTAAAAAGTGTTCTGTTGGGAAAAGGAGGATTTCTAAGCAGTGCGTAAAGATTCTGCTAAAGTCACTTTGAAATGTACTTTGTATTGGGTGGTTTGAGCTGACTCCTTGGGAATGGCAGCATCTGATAAATTTTTCTTTGTAGTATTCTCCACACTACATTAACCTTAAAATGATTGATAGTTATTTCTATTTTAAAATCTGCCCTAAAATGCTATTAATGATTAACTTCCTTCCATCCTTTCTGCTCTTTGTCTAGGTACAAGCTCGAGGGCAGCATATACGGTGTCTAAGAAGTCTCAGGGTGCCACAGCAAAGACCATAGTACAAGGCTTAAGCAACAGGCACTCTGTGTTCACATTTTTGGTGACTGGGGAACCCAAGGTCAGAAAGCCATTGTGTGCTGTTTGCTGTGAAGGCTGTCTTCTCCTTGTGTCCTCATGAAGAGACAGGGAGCAAGGGCAAGCGCTCTTCCATCTGTTCTTATGAAGAAGAAATGATGATGATGTTTCCATGATGGAGGATCCGCCCTAAGTACCTAAACCAACCAAGCCATCCAAACACCATCACTTTAGAGGTTAGGGTGTCTACATGCGATGGATTCATGGCAATGGAAAACCTTCAGTTCATAGCAATGTGGAAGATGAAATTTTTAAAAATTGTAAGACTGAGAAAAGACAGATTGATAAAGAACAACATTAAGACCTTATAAGGATTGTGATAATGCACCTAAGATAATGCTTTTTTTAAGTTAAGTAGCTGTTTGAGGTAAATGTCATCTTTCCTACAAAGTGCATAGTTTCCATCTAAAGGACTGTATTTTGTTTTTCTGCCCAGTACTATATGGATGTGATTTATCCATAGCCTAAGCTATAAATTTTTTGTTTATGCATATCTTCTAAAAATTGCAGAGTTGTTTAGTTTCCATGAAACTTTGGGTGAACTTCCTGAACCAAAGTTATTCATCCTGTACTTAGAGAATTTTACAAATGGAATGAAATGCTTTGGGTTGGGGAATGGTGTTAGAGACTTTAGACCTTACCAAATATCATTTATGTATAATGATAGAAATTAAGTTAATATGAGTAAGTATTTTCAAATGGTCCAACATAGCATTTCAATTACAAGTCAACATAAAGTTCTAGGCATGGGAAAACTTTTCTTCCACAAGACAGTTTTTATTTGCTTTGAATATGTTTTGTAAATGGCAAATGGCAAATAAGACAATACACACACATGTACATACATGTGTGTATATATGTATGTGGCATGTGTACTTTTCTAGGTTGTATTTAAGACTCAGAAATACATGTTCATTGTTTCTGGAGAGAAGGTAAGATCTCATGTTTTCCTAATTATTGCAATTATTATCAGTCCAAATAGGAAGTTGTATGCAGTGCTTATATGTCATGTGCATTTATGAGACTGGTGCATATCACACCCATCTGTAATTCCAGTTCAAGAGGTTCCAATGTCCTCTTCTGGCTTCCATAGGTACTGCATACAAGTTGTACAATACATATGTACAAGCAAAGCATTCAGACAAATAAAATGATAGCAAATAAATATTTTTAAAATATTGGAAATTAGTTTGGTTGAAGCAAAATGAGATTAAATTGTGATTAGGCTATAGCTTCCAACAGTAATTTCAGAAAATTGCTTTAAAAGATTTAATTTTATTCATTTTTAGCAATGGTTACGTTAAGAGCAAGGGACTTAACATTTCTTTCAAAGGCTCTTCTTTCTCAGAATAAACTTGGTTATGTCTTTGTAATAATCTCTGCATAAAATCACATGGAATCCTTATTTAATATGGCTTATCTTTCCATGTGGGTACCTGTACCTGGGACAACCTCAACCTGATTCCACAGAAGGGTGAGAGCACAGACTTTGGGAATGAGATAGGCCTCCATTAGAAGAATAGTTCAGGCTCTCACCTTTCTGCAAATAATTTCTATCTCCTACCTGAGCCTTCCGTCCTTTGATCATTTCTCTCTCATTTGATCACTCCATCCCTTCCCGTTTCCCCTATGTTCTCCTACCCTCCACTCTTTTATTTCTAAATTCTATTTATAAACCTCTTATAACTTATGTCTTCGTTTCCAGACCTGTAACTTATATCCGTACTTCACAGGGTTCTCCAAAGTCAGAATTGGACCATGTTTGTAAAATATTTGACATCAAGAGTATGTGTTCAGGGGCTGGAGAGATGGCTCAGTGGTTAAGAGCACTCGCTGCTCTTGCAGAGGACCTGGGTTTGATTCCCAGCACCTACATGGTGGCTAACAAACGTCTGTAGTCTGTAACTCCAGTTCCAGGGAAATCTGACACCTTTTTTTCTGACCTCTGCAGGCACTGCATGACATGGGTACACTTTCACATATGCACGCAATACGTGCATGCATATAAAAAAATAAAAATAATGAATAAAATATTTTAAAAAATACAAAGCAGGTGTTCAACAAATAATGGGTATAGTTTTTAGTCAAAGTGAAAGGAATGTGATAACTCAGAGCAGTGCTGTGTCATCAAAGGTAAACAAAAATCTTGCATGAATACTGATCGGACTAATGAAAAATAATCATTTGGAGAAGGAAGGACAGTGAGCACTTCCATGCTTACAGCATGAACCCTACCTAAATGCCCCTTCAAATCTACAAATGCGGTGCTCCAGGAGGCGTAATCTGCATTTGGGCTAGTTATACACCCATGTGAGTAGAGGCATGTGGACAGAGAAGACCCCATCTGAGCCTAGTAACTAGTGTCACAAAGTTACAAAGAAGTTATCAGAATGTTTTAGTGGGAGGTGGGAAAGTATGACTGCTCCTGGAGCACATATTCAGGAAGAAATTGTGGTGAACCATGAGCCTTGGGACAAGAGAAGAGGATAATAATCCAGTGTCGTCAGGTACTATTGAAGTCCACCATCAGAGGTCCCTGGCATGACACTGCTTTTTTCTAAGAACCCATACAGACACACGAGTCACGTTTGTGTTATAAGCTTCCTCAAGACTAAAATCAAGGAAAGAGTAGACTTATTCAGTGGGACTCTCTGAAAATTGAACTTACGAAAACTGTATTATGATCTCAAAATGCATTGCAATCAATCTCTGTTTTCAACTTTCAACATCAATAGGGACCTCAGCAATGCAGTTACCACTTTTGAACTTCCAGTCTATTAGAAAATACTTTGTGTAAGTTTACAACACACACACACACACACACACACACACACACACGGTAAACCTTACAGTTAACATCAAGCCTGCCAAGGAAGTGTCAGTCTCCATTATAAAGATGTGAAACTTCACTATCAGAGGGGTTCTATCAATTTTGTGTGTGATAACCCAGCAGCAAGGGGACTGTCTAGGGTTGTAGTCTTTTGCTTTTCGATCTGAAATCACTTTCTTACTCCTTTTTTTGCAGGAATGTTTGGCAACAAATATTCCCTGATATAAATGGTACTTTCTGCTTCTCTAGGTGGCTTGCCACAAAAACAAGTTAGTACAGATAAATGTGTAATATAAACAAATTATTAAAGCTAAAAGTAAATAATGAACTGAAGAGTGCCGTATCCCCCATGCTTGCTGACCACCAGTTCTTTAATCATTTGTTTTTATGCTCTAGTGCCACAAAGTTACAAAGTCATTATCTGATCTCAGCTAAAATATCTTCATGGGCCCTCAGGTCTAACAATAATTAAAACGCTATTCTTGGAGGAAAATGTGACCCGGATTCTAACTTTTAAACTTGCCAGTAAGTCTTTAAGACAAAAATGTTAAGATTTCCCTTTCTGTTACTACACAGTCTCTGTAAATGTAACGGGATCAACAACTTCGAAATCCAAAACAACGTCATATAACTTGTACTCATAGGTGTGTGGGCCTAAAGTCCTCTTTCATTCATGTAATGTAAGTGCAGTAAGGTAGGGCGGATCCATGTCAATGAAAGTAGAGAGACCAGTTGCGTCTATATAAAATTTTATATTTAATGATCTGCCCTCTGTCAGTAACCCTATGTTTAGAAATGTGACTAAGGGTTAAAACTGTACAAAAATAGCATGGAAAAAGATCTGAATTTCCAAGAGGAAAGAAGAAAAATGTGCCTGTGGATTCATGTATATTCATGTATCTGCCTATATATTTTTTAATTCAATAATCCAAAAGTATTATAAAAATCATGTCAAAAAATACACACACTTCTCAAATTGTGGGGTTCCTGCAACATCGCTTGACTTTCAGAGATCTTTTTTCTAAAATAATCTTACAAGTGTTACTACGCTGTGCCATTTACAAATGTTTGAAATGTAAACTCTCAATGACATTCCCTTATCTAGGTACAGAAACATTGTGAGTCACAATGGTGCCATCTGCTGGGAAGCTGGTGAACTATAGCATACCCTGAAATAGTGTGCAAGGAAAAAAATTATGTTAATTAGGTGTTTCTTGGTAGAGGGGATCTGAAGAGGTTAATGGGTATCTTTAACTTGCTGAAAAGCAAACAGCTCCACCCCATACCTCTCATATGGTTCTCTTCCTTTTAATTCAACATCATTGAGTGTGCAAGTGTTGGCATCTGTGTCTGTTATTTTCCCCTCTATTTCTGGAGCCATAAATAAAAGAAAATGGATTTGGAGGAAGTAAATACAAACTTTAACATGAGATAACTCAAAGGAGTCCTGATTAAACTCGGCATGTACTTTCTCTACGAGAATTCACCCGTACTTTAACGAAGTTTGGGGTGTCTTGTTTGTGTGACACAGGCTTCCAGATTTCAGATTTCAGTTGGTAAAACCATCCTCATGTTTCACTGTTGCCAAATGATCATATGACAACTTTCTAACCAAAGGAAATTAAATATTCAGTATAACATAGATTAGAGGCTGCCTTCAATGGAAACTAGGCTTTTGGAATGAGAACAAAAATGTTACTTTACAGAAATAGCAAGTGGGCACAAGGGTGAAAGTGACTCAAATGCTGAAACTAAAATAGAATGTCTTTTTTATTTAATTTCCATGATGTGCACGAACCGCCTGTTACTATTCCTATTTTACAGCAAAGTGCTGAAGTGCTAAGGTAAAGTGACCTCATCAACACCTCATTGCTAGGTAAAAAGTAAGGCTCACATTGAACTCAAGGCTCTGCTGTCTACCTGCTTGTGGAGTTTTATTTACACCAGAGGGAGAAAACTCTATAGATGCTTAAATGATTGGAGGCTGTGGTTTCACAGACAGAACAATGTCCAGTTCACTAAAATTCAAGATTCACTTACTTAACCAATCAAGCACTAAATACCAAAGATCTCTTACATGAATGGAATTGATATGTGGATTGAAAGAAAGGATGAACTGAAACTCTATCTTTTTAACAGAGTTTTGTTCACTGTTAAATTTCTTCATTATTTCAAAGCTAAAAATCCATTTGCTTATAGCTTCTAAAAGAACAGCTTAGTAGCTACAGTTAAATAAACAATACGTTGATGTCAATTTTAATGCTAAAAGGTAAAGAGGGGCAGCTGATAGGATACTTTCATTTGTGTATACTGTGAAAGATGTATGCATCAGAATTTCCAAAGCAGTCTATAACAGAGTTTCGCGGCCTGTACTGTGTGAAATTCCTGACTTCCCACAGAATTCCTTAGGAAATACTGCCTTACAGAGAGTAATTTCAGTTAAATGAAGTAATCAGTGTCAGGGCCTAATCCAACTGGAATGGTGTTCTTATAAGAAGTGGGATAACCACTAGAAGAGGATTCCTTCAGAGAAGAGGCCATCTGTGTACACAGCAGCAAGGGGCCATCTGCAAGTCAAGAAGAGAGAGTTTCATCTCACATTAACTGCTTGAACCTTGGTCCTGAATTCCCAGGCTCCAAAACAGAGAAAAATTTCTCATGTTCAGGACACCCATTCTCAGGTGTTCTGTCAGGAAAGCATTGACACATAGTGCACAGGAATGACAATAACATATACAAGACTTATATTTTCAATACATAAACCTTGTGCTTCTTCTGTCCCCAAAGACTTAGACATAAATTTGAGCTTAAGAAACAAATACCTGGGACTGGAGAGATGGATCACTGACTGCTCTTGCAGAGGACCCAGGTTCGAGTCCCAGCACCCATATGGCGACTACGAACTGTCCTTAACTCCAGTTCCAGGGGAATCCGGAGCTCTCTTCTGACCTCCACAGCATTGCATGACATGGGTGCACTCACATACACGCAAGCAATACACTCATACACATAAAATAAAAACAATAAATAAAATATTTAAAAAAGAAACAAATACCTTAGCAGTGGGGCAAGACAGAATATAGAAAGGATTGATTTTAATATTGTGTTTTCCCTGCCTGATACCTACAATTTAGGATAAACATTCAGTAAATAAAAACACTTATTCATAGATAACTACAATCTACCTTTCTCAAACATAATTCCATGTAACTTTGAACAAACAGTAATCTCTTTGAGCCTTATTTTTCCTTCTTCTTTTAGATGAGAATACAGAATCACTCTGTATGTGAACTGCCAAGTCTCAAGCTGTCTCACTCCACGGGAAAAAACAAATTACCCTGTTGGTCACCGAAATACAAAGACAGCTGTAACTAATAAAGCAAACCTCAGATAGGTGGTGAGCTCAGATAGGTAGATGGACTTGTGTATTTGAACTACTCAGAGAGCATCATAGATCTATTCATAAACAAGTGTATTTCTATATAAATAAGTGTGGTGACATTTTGAATAGATTAAAAGTGGTCAAAATAATAAGTGATCAAAAAATATACTTGCTATTAGAATCACTGAAACAATCTCATCATTATAATTTTCTTTTCTCAGGGCTTTGTGTGTGTGTGTATGTGTGTGTGTGTGTGTGTGTGTGTGTGTGTGTGTGTGTACTGTATGTGAATATTCATGTATGGGAATGTGTGCACCAAGACAGGAGGATTCTGGGTGTACTCTCTACTTTACTCTCTATTCCTTTAAGGAGTGTCTCCCACTGAACCTGGCACTAGGCTGGTACCCAGCAAGCCCCAGATAGTGACGCTTCTGTCTTCTACAGTGTTACAGTTACAAATATATGGCCACATTAAGCTTCTTATGTGGAGATTCAAAGTAGGATCATGCTTGCACAGTAAATGCTGTCATACACTGAGCCATGTGTCCATCCCCCTATTTTCAAGTACTTTAAATAGTTAAAAAATCTTTTTTAGTAGAACAAATGAAGTATTCCCTTCTTCCAATACAGATCCTTAACAGGATATTGTGTTTAGGAGCGAAAAGACAAGAAAGCAGATATTCCAGACCCCAGATGTCTGGAGGTGAAGTTGCTGATGGTCTCTGCAGCCTGATGATCCTTTGAAATTATATACAAACAAACATGAATATGATTTCATTGGAACATGGAAGAAGAACCCATGGAGCTAACAGTATATACCTGAATAACATTTTTTCTTTCTCTTTTCATAAATCATTTAGCACAAAGAGCCTGTACAGGAATATTTCCACTTAAATTATTATACAGCAATGCCAAAGTCATTCCTCATACTTTTTACTTGTCTCTTCTAGGTCAGTCATCCTGGCATTCAGACTTTCTAGACTAAGGCTCATCATTTACTTAGCAACTAGCATATAGCAGAAGCTGGATTTGTGCTTGAATTTGATAGGAATGGCCTTGACTAGGGTTTGATCAAGAAAAAGAGCAGTGCAGAGTCACACAAAGGACAAGTTGGTTGAGTACACTAGGGTTGGCTGAAAGTTTGTCCTTTATGAAGATGGGGATAAAATACAGCTTTCAAAAGGAAAAGACACTTGGGATACAAATAGAGCCTGGATATCACAAGCTCTCCTTGTAGAATAAAAACTAGAATATGCAAAGTCCCAAGTTTCAACTATAGGAAGGAATGAAAGCTCAAGTTTGGATAGGGGTTTGCAATGAGCTTAAAGCTGGGATTCCATTTCCAAGGTAAAAAATTTACTTTTCTATAACACCCTTTTCATCACATGGAAGTTTAATCTAGCCTAGTTTTTCTACCATTCGGTTGTGAGACTTTAGACCAAGATTCATGTCCTACAGAGAGTGTATCTCCAGTTTATTACTTAGATAGAGAAGTTGCTTATCAGTCTTCTGTTTATCAGAATGAAAACAGAAATTCATATAATCAGTTAAATCAGTCGCAAGGCCTAACCATGTCTTACAGCACCTTATAATTTACTCATACCAATCACACACTATGCTTCTGTTCCAATTCAATTTTTTGACATCTTTTAAATATATTTTTAATCGAATTTTTTGCATTCCATACAAAACATCCTAATCATATTTATATCCCTCACCCATCTGTACCCCATAGACCCCCCCCCACTGGATTTCATGCATTCTGACATATATGTTAAAACCTATTGAGTCAAGTTTGTTTACCTAGATGTCCTTCAGTGCAAGTTCATCCAGTGGAGTTACTCATCTATCTACTGTCTCCCCCTTAAGGAAGATGGAGAGGACTCCTACATTAAAATTCACACACATAGGGTTCACGGATCATTTCTAAAGACGGGGAAGACAGATTTTAAGAACCAGGGGTGGTGCATGAACAACAGGAAACAGTCTTCCAGGCTTCTGGAAACTTGCTTACAAATTATTTTGGAGGAGCTAATCCTTAGTGTTCTGATGATCTACAGCCCTCCTTCATTTGCAGCCCTAGTTCAGTGTCTGACTGAAAAGACTTAGTTATCAATAGGCACTGCCAATCAAAGTGTTTTGTCTCATTTTCTCTTTTGATCACAGATCAGTCCTGAGTGTTGTAGATAAAAATCCTCAGTCTTTGGCTCTCCTCCACTATGGATTCTTAGGGTCTGGCCTTTGTAAAGAAACCTTTTGTTTTCTCCAAATACTTCCAAGTCCAGAACTCAGTTAAAAGCCTGAGAAACTCCCAAAATTACTCAGGCTATTTCCACAGCCCTTGATGGCCTCCCAGAACTTGAATGTAAGACCCTACTGTGGAAGACAGAACATATTTCAGGTACAGGATTTGGAGCAATAGAGCTGTAACTGACCTGAAACCACTTCTCCTGAAGGCTAAGTCTCATAGCTCTGGAGAGCGCTATGAAGGTGCCAAGGGAAAAACATTACTTTATGCTCCAATACCAGCTTCAAGACCAAATAACCACATCAATGGCCAGCACAGCATATGACACTGGTACACTAGTGGCATTTTTATCTTTGGGGCAATCAACAGCTACCTAATTGGACTTAAAGTCCACTCAATGGGAGGAAACTCAAATGTAGTACTATAAACATAACGAAATACACATAACTGGAGAGGTCATGGATCTTAGAGTAAACCCTAAGACTGTCATATCCCTAGACCAATGTGATTTCTTACTATGTGCAAGGTATGTGTCCTTATCTTTACAGACAAATATCCCAGTCACCACTCATCAAAGAAGCTCATTTTGTACCATTGGAGACTGTTACCAAGTACCACAACTGGTCATGCACTGTGGGCATTGTCTAGAATTTCCCAGGCCTAAGTAACACATCTATGAGGCAACCTCTACACCTCAGGCTTATGGAACATAAAACAGGGAAACAGGGGTAAAGAGGACAATAATCAATCTCTCAGTTTTCATTAATGAAGCTCTCTCATGCAGCAGAGGGCCAGGAACACAAAAGGTCACACATGGAGGAAAGTGTAGAGACCAAGAGTCTGCTAAATGCTGGTCCACGGACAGGACTCCTATATTAAACTTGCCCACAAGGTTCAGGGACCATTGCAGAAGAGCGGGCAGAAAGATTGTAAAAGCCAGGAAGGAAATGCCTGACCATACAGAAATAGTCCTACAAGCTCCAGGGATCCTGCTCATATGATTCTATGGCAATGGTGTCAGCATACACAAATCCAAAGTCCACCTCTTGGTGAAGTTTAGCAAGAGTAGCCCATCTGGGTCTCCACAGCAAGCAGAGCAAACATTACTAACCCTCCTCTTCATTGAATCATTCTCATTCATTGAGTTCTCTAAAGGAAAAGTCAATTTTGATTCCTTTTCACAGATCAGCTTTTATATTTTGGACTTCATAGAAAAAAATGTATATAAAAACTCGTGTAAATTTGAATTTAGCGTTTTTCAACACATGTCTATAAAATTTTGTGCTGTTTTTAGTGATTTTTTTTTGGTGGTTGATAGTTGTTTTCATTAGGGGTATTTTAACCCCAGTTCCAGAAGACAAAATAGAAACAACCTAAACAGTAATAAAAATAAACGGAAATTTTAATAGTTAATGTCATAGAGGTAGAGAGCAAAATAATGGTCACTGGAGATGAGGATATTGAGGAAACAGGCATGAGGTAATGATTCTAGGTTTCCTGGACAACATTCTCTCTTGTTCACTTATTAGTTTATGAACTCTGTAATGAACATATACCTTGTAATGATTTTTTTCCAATATCATCAAGAAATGGGTTTCATTACCAAGTCCCACTGTGAAACCCCATGGGCCAGGTACTCTCTAGAGCTTTGATTGTATTAACACTCATCATCTTTTTAACCTCATGAAATTCAGAGAAATAAGCTGCTGTCCAAGACTACAAAGTTACTGAGTTGTTAGAGCAGAACCTGAAACCCAGGCTGTCTTATTCTAGAACCAATTTTATAATCACACTTTATTTTTCTTTTTTGCCTCCACTCTCAAAAACAAGCCTGCATTTATGAGGACATATGAGGTTTTAATTTAGGGAAAATTTAAATCATGGCCCTTAACATTTGATTCATATATTAGAGAATTCACTAAGATACAGGATGAACTAATACTAAATCCTAAAAACATAGAATAATTTATCAAACTATATTTTATGTCATGATCTCCACTGTTGTCTGAATGCACACTCTAATGGAAAATAAGACTAGAATCAGACAATTCTGAAGGTGTTAAAAGGTGAGGATAAGCTGATAATGCCCATCTCTGAACATCATTATGAACAACTAATTCCCCTTTGCTGAGGCAAAATTAAAACCTCGAATTTGTATGTGGTCAAAGAATATATTTCCTAAACTTCTAAGGGTATTTTGTTTTGTTTTAAACACAGTTCATAGTCACTGACTTCTCTTCAGTTTCTGCTTGAATGACTAACAGTTATGAAGACAAAAATTTGCTGTTCTGTAGCAAATTAAAATCTTATGTAAGCATTGCACCTGCATATGGCTCTCACTTGGACAAGCCATTACGACTTTGCTAACTGTACTGATTCATCTCTATCAAGAGCACAGCGCATTCCTCCCTAATAAAGCTGTTCCTTCTTTACTAATTAAGACAGTACCAAATGTATGAATAAATAAATAAATAAATAAGTAAATAAATAAATAAATAAAGCTACTTATTCCATCATGGGCACTGAATGTTCCCAGTAGGCAGTCTCTTCACAATTCAGTTTCCCCATTGGGATGAGAAGAGGAAATGAAACAACAAATTGTCCTCCTGATGAACTAAGCAGAAACTGATTCTCCAGGGAGTCCTGCTAGGTCAATTAGTTCATCACGCTGACAGAATAGCGATCCAGAAACCAGGGCCCCAGCAACAGAGGCTGAAAAAGCCAAATTCAATGGCCTCTTGTAAGACTTGTCTCCAGTGAAAATTGCTGGAATCTGGTGTATGGCTTGTTAGGGGTGTATTTTAATATCTGACAATCAACAGTGATTTGGGACATGTAAAAAGGAGAGCACAATTGCATGATTGCCCACCTAGATTGATATATTTGTCATCAGGATGTCTTTTTTCCTTAAAAGCACTTCTGTGACACAAAACAGCTATATTTTATATTAATATGAGTTTCTTTCAGTTTTCTAAGTAATTCAATGCCAAAGGATGAATGTAAATGTATTTCTAAGTTCAGCTATTGTGGGTTATGAGATAGGGTTTCATGTAGCCCAGGCTACCCTCAAATTTTCTATGTAGCTGAGGATAACTTTGAACATCTTAGCCTCATGTTTCTACCTTCAGAGTGTTAGGATTACAGACATACACCAAGACACCACCTTGTCTGGTTTATAAGGGATGAGGATCAAAACCTAGGGCCTTGTGCAAACTATGCAAGCATTCTACTAGGTTATATATGCAGTCCTCAACTATTTTACATATGCACATATCTCAGTAATAAAATAGTTTAAATCCAAATGTTATTTAGATGAAATATTAACTTATTTTATCATGAAAATGATTTAGATACATCTCTTAATAAATCTGAGAATTTGGGGCTGGAGAGATGGCTCAGCGATTAAGAACACTGGTTGCTCTTGCAGAAGCCCCGGTTTCAAATCCATCACCCCCATAGCACCTAACAACTGTCTGTAACTCCAGTTCCAGGGGATCTGACAGCCTCTTCTGTCCTCTGTGGGCACTGTATGACATGGGTGCACTTACCTACATGCAGGCAATACATGCATACACGTAAAATAAAAATAATAAAGACAATTTTAAAAAAGAAAAAAAGAAATGTGAGAATTTTATATGAATGTTTGTGTGTCATGCTAAACATGTTTGTTTTGAATCTGAGGCCCATAAAGGACTTCTAATTATGTTACCTTTCTGAGAACCTCAATACTTTGTTTAAAACCATAACACATTCAATCTATAAATCAAAGTCCTTACATTTTAACCTAAAATAACACTTGCCTATTTTTCTAATGTTTAAATCTGTGAATGGTTAAACTAACAACACACTAATACCTCTTATGCCAGCATTTGATTTTTAAGCCTGATTCTGAAAATATGTTCTTGTCGTTACTTTGAATTCATTTTAGCAAAAATAATGAGAATGGAAACTGAGAAACTTCACTTACTGATGTCTGTAAGTGTGAGTCAGCGTCCAGATTCTCAGTACTAGTCCACTTCTTACAGCTTATTCAAGTAAATAAATCCAGTTGTAAATAAATCAGATGTGCTAATTATCCAGGATACTCAAAACAAAAGAAGGGTACAGGCCAAGAAACAAAAGCACAAGATATGTGACTTGGGTAATAATGCTGAAATTAACATTCCGTATTATTTCCTGTACCTGGCTAGATTTTAATTAGTCTAGTAAAATTCTATATATCCTCATATTACCTTAATTAAAAGAGGCATTTGAAAAATAATATAGAAAAGTAACATATAAAATAATACAAATCTATTAATAAAGATGAAAGAGCCACTTGAAGAAGCTTAGAATTTCTTCCTTTGTGTCTGGAATTTTGACTACATTTTTTTTTTTTAATTTTATGTGTCTGAATGTATCACCTGCGTGTATGTGAGTGCACCCATGTCATGCAATGCCATGGAGGTCAGAAGAGGGCTTTGGATTCCCCTGGAACTGGAGTTAAGGATGGTTAGTAGCTGCCATGTGGGGGCTGGGAATTGAATTCCGGTCCTCTGTAAGAGCAATCAGTGCTCTTAATGGCTGAGCCATCTCTCCAGCCCCGACTTCTACTTTTTCAGTCAAAGTACTTGGTAGATGGGAATAACACCGATGAAGACCACCCTTCTTGGATTCGGTGATCCACTCCTGAAGCCGTATCTTCTTCAATAATCCAAACTCACTCACCCATTGGGCTTTCAATGTGTATTCCTTAAAACTCTAATCCCAGCACTTGGGAGGCAGAGGCAGGCAGATCTCTGTGAGTTCAAGGCCAGCCTGGTCTACATAGTGAGTTCCAGGACATCTGGGGCTACAGGGAGACCCTGGCTCAAAAAAAAACAAAACAAAAAACTCCCAAAGCTGCAGGACTCCCAATGCCCAGCCCTCTCTGTATGTGTCCTTGTTGTTCAATTCAGTAATTTACTAGCTGCAAAAACTTAATGATGAGCACTGCTAACTGAGAAGCCAGTTCAAATGTGCATCTGAAATTCTCAACTTTTTGATTTTCTGATTCCCGTTTTTCTAGCCCCCCCCCCTCCTCCTCCTCCTCCTCCTCCTCCTCCGAAAGCACCATATCTTATTCAACATGGGAGGTTGGGAGTACTCAGTGGGAACTCCCTTAATGTCCAACACCTGAATGTACTAAAAAATTTGATCCTGAACTTTTTTCTCCAGACACCTACCATGAACTTTTTTTTCTGTTTTTGGCCACACAAAATTGGCTTCTTTCTGCAAGCAAATCTTACATCCATCTCAAAATAACTACAATAATCACACCCTTAAGAATAGCTAGCTCCTACCTTTACTTTTTACTTTTCAAAATACAGATGGACTAACCTGCATCGAAGCAATGATTAAAAGTATTGTAAGCACTAAAACCCCACTACATTAACTGATAGGTATTAAGTGCTCACATCACACTGTTGATCAAGCCTCTAAAAGGAATAAAAGAGAGATTAAACCCATACAATGTGTAACTGCCAATATACGACATGAGAAATATGTGGTGTAGGTTTACACAGTATCTAATCTAGTCTGCCCTAACTCCAAGCCTGGTATGGACCTGAAGTTCTCAAGTGATCCTCACACTTCAGCCCTGGAACAGCTGGGAATTCAGGAAAGCACCATCATGCCTGGCTAAATGTTGTCTTTACCATTAATTCTACTTCTTTTTTTTTTTTTTAACAAAGCAATAGAGTCATCTAACTCTAAATCTGAGATATCAGTCATGAGAATGGTTCTTTGTTAGAATAAAGTGCCATTTTATTGTATTTTAATTTTATTTATTATTTTTATTTTATGTGTATGAGTGTATTGCCTGCATGTAGGTAAGTGCACCTGTGTCACGCGTCACCCACAAAGACAGAAGAGGCCATCAGATCCCACGGAACTGGAGTTAGGGACAGTTGTTAGCTGCCATGTGGGTACTGAAATTCAAACCTGGGTGTTCTGCAAGAACAACCAGTTTTCTTAACCACTGAGCCATCTCTCCAGACCCTAAAGTTCCATTTTAAATGCTACATATATGATATAAAAGAAACCAAGTAGATCTAAATATATCTACCTAGGATGGATAGTGCTTGTACAAATCACAGGACATTTAATATACACACTTACTGTACTGATCATCATCTTATTAAATATTTCTTTATTTTTACTCATTTATGTATATGGGTGTCTTTCTGTGTGTGGGCATGTGCATGTTAAATGCAGATTCCCATGGAGGTATCATATCTCCCTGGAGCTGGAGTTATAAGCCATTGTGTGAGATGCCTGATGTGGGTGCTGGGAAATGAACTCAGGTCTTCTGCAAAATGAGTCCATGCTCTGAACCTTTGAACAATCTCCCTAGACCCCTATTTATTTATATTACCCTAATCAGAACTTTCAACAATATGTGAGGCAGGTACCATTAGTAGCTCCACCATATAGATGCAGAAACTGAGGGTCACAGACCTTAAAGTTTTCCAGAATCACAGAGGTCCTTAGTGGCAAATCCAGGATTTGAACCTCAACTATCTGGTTCCAGACTTAGTTCTATGGTACGGGCATTTGTGCTATAATCTTAACTCAATATTCTTCCATAACTTAACTAGGATATTTTTCTTATACTAAATAATATAATATTGAAGTTTTATCATGCTACTTTTGTCTATCCCTTTATAATACAGCTGTAGGATGGAAAAATAAAGTTTAGTTTCTTTATTAGCAGACTATCCAAGATAGGTAATACGTATTTTGTGGTTTCTTTTTGCTCTGCAGAAAATTTTCCACATTAGTCAGTTAACATTTAATTGCCCAGCATGTTTACAATAATGACCATATGGCACAAAATATATTTTTCTATTAGTCTAAGATGAATTGTTTATTTAATATTCCATATTGAATTAATGATAATCTTATAGGCAAAACTCCTATGTATGTATTTTTATTTACATATGAAAAATTAGATTGTAGAACTGACAGATGCACACATACAAAAGTGCCCTGAGAGTGGTGACTTAGCTAGATATCAAAAAGTAAAATTGTCCAATAAGATGCATAGAATTCAGATATCAAGAGAAGCAGGAAGACATATTCTAAGGTAGTCTGATAAGGACTTAGACAGCCATGAACAGGTTTTTATTGCATTAACTCTCCCATGGGCTGTAAGAAAAGGGATAAAATTTCAGCAGATGAAATCCCTTCTCTTAATTGTGCTTCTGGAGACTATAATTCTCTCTGGCCATAGGAACACCAAGGCACTGGATTATTTCAAAGATTTTATGATAAATATGTGAAATGATAACATATTTAAAAAATTACCCATTCTAGTTACCAGAAGTAAGGGCCATAGACAGCACGAGATCTGTAGAAACTGATGACTCATGTTAGACGAATCAAGGTAAATATCTAGGTATTATGGTGCTAAATAAGGAGCATGTTGTCATATTCATTCATTCATTCATTCATTCATTCATTCAGAGAGTCAACAAGTGAAAATGTGCTGGTGACAATATCTTGCACATAATCAATTATATGTATTGTTTTAAATATGTATGTCTGCACATCTATATGTACAGGCATAAAGTAAACATTGATTAAATAGTTCTGTGCTCAAGGATAGAGACTAAAAGGTAATAAGCTTTAAAATGTGACCAAAAAGTCATTATTCCTTTCCTGCTAGTTTATTTATTTTTTGTTCTGTGCCAAAATATTTCAAAGATGTGTATATAGATCTGAGAATATGTAAAATGTAATTTGAAGATACATTTAAACATTTACTCTACAGTTCATAATTGTGATTCATCTTTTAAAACTTTGTTTTATACAGTAACTTTTGCCTGGCTTGTTAGCCCATGCTTTCAGTTCCAGCACTTGTGATGCAGAGGCCAGCCTGGTCTAAATAGTGAGTTCCAGACCAGCTAGAACTCCAGGCAGGACCTGTCTCAGAAAAACAAACAATAAAAAAATTAACTTTTGTGCTCTAATGACTAAGACCAGAAAAGCAAAACAAAACCAAAACAAACAGAAATCCAAATACTTATATAGGGTGTGTTGAAAATTCCAACATTACATAAAATTGCTTGGAAAACACTGCTTTGATTTAACTTTCTTTGGAAATTTTCAATGATGGGTTCTTTAGAAGGCATAAATTCAGGGCTGGAGGAAATGGCTCAGCAGTTAAGAGCACTGGCTGCTCTTGCAGAGGCCCAGGTTCAGTTCCCAGCACCCACAGGGTGGGTATCAGTTGTGTACAACTCCAGTTCCAGGAGATCTAATGCCCTCTTCTGGCCTCCATGAGCAGTGCACACACACAGGTACACTTACATACATGCAGGCAAAATACTCATATGCATAAAACAAATATTAATTAATAAAAAATAAAGTTATAAATTCAGGGTTTAACTCTTTATGAGAGCCATATTTTCAACAGTTATTGTTTATCTATGTGAGACCAGTTATATATATATGCATACAAGATAATGTCAGCATTTTATTTGTAACCTGACCCCAAAACCATGACTATTTGAATTCACCAAGAAAGAATATATAATATGGTAATGACTCACCCTCATACTGTTGTTGGAACATTCTTCCAAATAACTATATTGAATCATATTCTATACCTCCTAAAAATAATCCTGCAACGGTCACTAATGCCTCTAAAATAAGATCCCAGTACATGTGCTCCAGGTCCTTAGTGAGATTCCTGCTCATTCATCATAGTGCACCTCAACCTTCAGAAACTGCTCTCTGCAGTCACCTGACAGAACAGCCAGCAGATGATGTATCCCCTGCACAAATCTTTGCTTACTTTTCCTTAAGCTGAAATGGGAATATGGAGCACTGTTGACCCTTCAACTCTCACATCAGGCATCACCTTCAACTTATATCACCTAGCAAAGTATCCAATTGTAAATGTTTCATGTTTTCATAGTAAAGAGCAATCGTAGCTACGTAATTAAATGGCAACATGTAGATGGCCATCAGTTTGAGATAAATAGATCGCCATGCTGTGTATCTTAGAACAAAAGGTATTTGAAACAAGTGAACAGGTGTGTATGCAAATAGAAAGGAATATTTCTAGGGAATTCTTGAGCCATCGCAGTTTATTGGCCCAAACAGGCAGCCACCACCATCACCATCACAAAAGCTTTGAGATTTTCTTTTCTAGGATGGACTATATATTATCAAGATAAACTCAGAAAAGAAATTACTATGTTTGAAATGACTCCTATCAGCTACTGCAGCACAAGACCTCTGTGTTTTATTTACAGAACTCCCTATGGATAGAAGAGAGAATTGCATAATGAGTATACAGATGCTTTTTCATGAATGCATCTTGAAAGCTGTTTTTATCAAAATGCCTTCTGACTGCATTATCTCACTGCACAGTGTGCTGACAGCCAGTGGGGACAATCACACAGAAGGGCTCTGTTGGCTTCTAATGCATTCAGTCCTGGGAAGCATGAAAAGTACCTGAGGAAGGTTTAGATATTTTGCTCTCCATGTGGTCCTTCAGTTTGAAGAACAGAAGGAAATGTGTAGAGTAGTTGTCTATTTAAGAAAGATCGTGGTGCTTTAAAAACTTTCCATTTGAGGGCCGGGTGTGGTGGCGTACGCCTTTAATCCCAGCACTCAGGAGGCAGAGGCAGGCGGATCTCTGTGAGTTCAAGGACAGCCTGGTTTACATAGTGAGTTCGGACAGCTGGTTTTTTTTTTTTTTTTTTAAAAAAAAAAAAAAAAAAAAAAAAAAAAAAAAAAAAAACTTCCCATTTGAATAGAGGAGATCAATGGGGTGCTTGGAGAGGTGCAGTGCTGTAGAACACACCCCTGAGCAGGAAAGCCTAATTCAGCAAAGACTGTTAATAAGGACTTCATACAATTTGACATCTCTTAAGGGAAACTTTTAAGTTGTATATGTATTTCTAAGAAAGAAGTGAGGGACACATTTTTTAAATGATAAAATGTTATCTTAAAATGATGATAATGCAGCAAATATTTTTCAAAACATTTGCTTTTCTGATAGTTATAAATTCATGAGCCTCTTTTTTTCCTTTTTTCCAGTGCAAATCCTTTCTGCCTGCCTGACAGTAATTCAATGATTATGAATATACAGTCTGAAGTCTCTCATGATGACAGTTCTCAAACCTCCAAGTGTATCCCCAAGAATTTTCTAATAATGTGTTCAAGGCTGGTGCTAATGCACCTTACAAGTCATCATTATAATAAAATATAACCCAGAAACACATCTTATGATGTCATCCTGCAAAAAGGCAGTCTGCATACAGATCCAAGAAGACAGGATAAGACAGGCAGGACCCAACCAGAAGCACACTCTGAGTCTCTACGAGCATGAACACGGGGTCAACACACATGGCAGCACTGTAAAACAGAGCAAGATAACATGGCATGAATTGTCAGTAATGTGCCTAAAACTTCAACATCTAAAAAGCGACCACGGATTTTCCTCTAGGTAGGAATGTCTTACAGAAGCCAAGTGCAAAGGAGGAACAGCATGGTAGGCCAGACTCAATGGCAGAGTCTGCAGGGCTCATAACTCAAGACCAATCTGGGTTCTTCACATTCCTAGGGACACAATGTCAGGCTAATGCATTGTCAGGTGATCCCCAAGACAAGTCTGTTTCTTTTCTAAATGAATTAAGAGAGTGAACATATAACAAAAATCCAAATAGCTAAGATTTTCAAGATTTTTAAAAAATATTTTATTTATTATTTTTATTTTATGTGTATGAGTGTATCGCCTTCGTGTATGTGAGTGCACCTGTGTTGTGCAATGCGGCGGAGGTCAGAAGAAGGTTTTGGATTCCCCTGGAACTGGAGTTAAGGAGGGTTTGTAGCTGCCATGTGGGTGCTGGGAATTGAACCTGGGTCCTCTGATTTTCAAGTTTTAAGAACAAAAGTAACCTAGGGAAAAGTGCTCACCAAGGACAGGCAATGATTTCAACACCTATAAGAATATAACTGTAGTGCACTTGTGCTCACTGGTTCCAGAGCTCCATTGCAAGAGTCAGGAAAGACAGGAGCATGAGAGGAATCACAAGCAAAGAGATCTGGTCCAGCTTCCATTGTTTCTTGAAGAGTCTCAAAATATATATGAAAAAAAAAATCAAATAACTACAACAAGGCTGATATTATCATTTAAGTATTACACACAAACTCTCCCAGGCTAACAACTGGCACACCGTCAGTTTCACCTGAAGAAGGCAGGCAGCCTCTCTGAATTGGAATTACACCTTCTTACATGAAACCAATACAATCCCACCCGCGTGCCTGTTTCAATTCCCCATTTCTTCCTCTAGGGGTCAGCACACAAGCGTTGTCACTGTTTTTGAAAGAAAGCTGTTTCCTTTGCCACAGATAAAGTGCATGGATGCATGATTCAGTTTATGGATGAACAAAACCTACAATTTAGAAAGAAAACCAAGTCACCAATTATTTACACAAATATTCTATCATCGGTAAGGTACTGTTTATGAATCACAAAACATGATAAAACATGTTTTTAATGATACACTTAAAATACTTGGATTTTCAACAATATGGTTTCAGCAAATGAATTGTGTCATTAAAATTCCAGCTTCAGTCTAATGCTTCAGTCACAAAAGCAATTTATCTGCTGAACAATGCAGTCAGCTTCTGCAAAGAATGTGATTTGTATGCCAAATGTGATCTTTGCAGTTAAATAAGCACTTAGTACAGTGAAATCGCTGGCAGTCCTCTAGGTGGTCTCTGTTCCTGCGAGTTTCCCCACTCTTATCCCTCTTTTTAAGCAACTCTGCTTGTTGCATAAAAGAATTATTTCATACATAGAAATAGCAGGATACTTCTGGGACAGCATGGCTGATGGGCTTTTTAAAAATCACCACATTATCCCTACAAGAGAAGTCTGGGAAACTTAACGAAGGATTCAGAATTCTGCAATGAGTTGTACAGCCTATGTGGATGGA
>NW_008334302.1:294883-314747 GCF_000622305.1 Nannospalax galili | reverse complement strand
AGAGAGAGAGAGAGAGAGAGAGAGAGAGAGAGAGAGAGAGACTGATTGAACCAACAACTAAATTAGCACTTTTCTACAGGAAGGCTTTTTGGAGTTGAGACTCAATCTAGAAGGTATGACAAATCAAGAGGATGAAGACCAGGAATGGTAGTACATAGTTTCAATCCCAGCACTCTGGACGCAGAGGCAGGTGGATCTCTGTGAGTTCCAGATAAGCCTGCTCTATGTAGTGAGTTTCAGGCCAGCCAGGACTATATAAAGAGCTCCTGTATCAAAGGAAATAAAAAAGATGACTGGGTATTTCTGGAGGCAAGGTGTATTTTCCAACCGTAAAAGAATTATTTATGGACACTAAAAAATTAGAGTTCTGGGGGCTGGAGAGATGGCTCAGTCGTTAAGAACACTGATTGTTCTTGCAGAGGACCTGGGTTCAAATCCCAGCACCCACATGGCAGCTAACTGTCTGTAACTCCAGTCCCAGGAGATCCAACAGTCTCTTCTGACCTCTGCGGGCATTGCACGACATGGGTGCACTTACCTACATGCAGACAATACACGTGTACACATAACATATAAATAATAAATTATTTTTTAAAAAAAAATTACAGTTCTGGAAACAAAATTAAGGGAGAATATCACTTTAGGGAATTTGTGTTTTGCTTTTTCTTTCTTGTTCAGAATTCATTTGAAATTTAATTTGATAGATTGGGTTGTTTCAAAAATTTTTATAGTACACTTAGGATAACGAATTTCAGTGATAGAAAATGAAATAACATAACAGTGTAGTTATCTTAGGATACTAATGCTATAGGTATACCAGAGATTGGAAAGGGGATGTGGCTCAGGGGTAGAATGCGTGTTTGGTATAAAGGCCTTGAGCTAAAAATTATTTCCAAAAGTAAAATATATGTATATCCATGTATGTTTACATACGCAAGTATGATATTCTCCAAAGTACACAATTGAATATAAGCTTGAAAAATAATTCACTGACAGTTTCAGAGGTAAATTTTAATTATGGCTCATTTTAATAAATTTAAAATAAAAAAAACCAATTACAGCAATGCTTCTTACAAATGAAAAAAAAAAAGAACAAAAACCTAAACTATAATTATTGGGTGGAGAAATGGACCTAGGATGACACTGTAACTGTAAGTGTTTTTCAAAAGATGTTTCCAATTAACAACTAGTTGGTCCTAGGAACTAGATCCAAGGTTCTAGAATCCCTGGGTCAGAGCATCTCAAAGCATATACAGTCCACATTTGAATCCTGCCTCATGTCATTTTTCCTGTAGTGCACTGCAAAGCATCAATCTTGAAAGTTCTGAATGGAGACACCATCACGGTTTAGTAGTTCATTACTGAAAGTGTTTATGGTGAAGACAAGAACAACTTTCGGTTACTTAACGTACTTGTATTGTACATTTGCATCCAAAAGCTGATTGAATTTAATTTGACTAGTGAGCTACCAGTTTATAATCATGCATTCTGATCAGGCAAGACTTCTCTATTCTATAAAAATAAGGGTCTGACGGGAAATATATTGGAGTTATGTGCTCACATTTTTTCCCAATATATGATCAAAAGTTTGGAGGCCCCTGGAGAGATTTGAATTCTAACCTCTTACAGAGCAAAACCTCATTTAATGATTCTACAGAGGTAACTGGTGTTCTAGTTTTATGCATGGAGAGTATTTATGGAAAGACTGGGGAACCAAACTCACAAGAAGGTAAGAACAAAAAAAAAATCATTTTAAAAGTCTGTAAAAATTTGGACATCAGTAGATGTCTAAATACAGAATTCCAGCTTTCCTACCCCAGTAATCTAGGTGTTTGTACAGTAACTGCACCATTAAAATGAGCCCTTTAAAAATAATTTTCTTAATATTTGTTTCTTGTTCAAACCATACCAGATAGGTATATTAATTGGTTTATCTATTGGGACTAGAACTCAAAAAAGTGAGGTCCTAGATCTGTCCTTTTCTGTTATATAAAGGCTGACAGTCAGAAAGGAGTGGATTCTGTTGTCACAGTAAAGTATTCTCAAAGTCTCAATAGTTCATAAAGAAGCAGTCATATGATTCCTCACATTTTCTAAACATCTCAGTGCACATCAGCCAGGGACTCTGCTGCCTGACTTTTAACTGTGCTTGCAACGGACATGATCACTTCTAATTTCAATGTCAGAGATACCATTATATGCAGGAGGTCCCCAAAATAGAGTCTAGAAGTTTCTGAATACTTGCAAGTTCAAAACTACTTCCAAAATAATGTTTGCCTGTTTGGGCTTATTTTGGTAACAACATAATATTTCATCTGCAATAATAATAATTACAATATTCTATATTGATGATGATGGTAGTAACTCATAATAATAATTACAATGATATTTTAAGGATAATGACACCTCTTATAACTTAGTTAAGAATTACACCCACAGAAATGATCTCATTTGCTATCCTGTATTTGAAAGATAAGAACTAATAGGTAGCTATGCAAGTCACTCATACACTTTACAGATAAAACTAAGAAATATTTTAAATATAAGTTACAGTGAATTAACAACATATATTTAACTCTGAATTTTCTGATGACTCTATAATATTTTTTAATGCTCATTTCCTTTCTGACATGTATCATTTCTTTCTGTATCAGTTTGATTCTACTGTTTATAACCTACAAAATTTTTAAATTTAGGTCAATGGTCACTGGATTTCATTGAGTTATTTATGTATTCTGGGAAAAAGTCTTTTATCAGATTCAAGATTTGAAAATATTTTCTCCTACTATGTTTTTTGACTTTTCATTCTTTGAACATGTCGTTTAAAGAGAAAATGTTTCAAGTTTTCTCCAAGCTCAGTGCTTTCACTAGGTCTTTGGAACTGTGCTTCTAATCTCAACACCATATATAAGAATAAGTTTTTCCTAAATGCTTCCTGATTAAGCATCATATTATCTGATCCTGATAGTTTTCCTATAGATTCTCTTTTAATTTTAAGATAGATAAGTATATAATTTTTACATATCATTATAGTCTATAAATGTATCTATATATCTAAAATTACATACTCATTTATTTTGAAATTTTCATTTTTTTAATATTTAAGTTTTGATTGAATTTTTGTATGTTTCATAAAGAATATCTTAATCATTTTTATACCCTCTTCTCCATTGGCCCCCTCTCACAGCCCCCCCTCACTGGATTTCATGCATTTTGTCATTTGTCTTAAGGCTTATCATGTCAAGTTAGTGTCCCCAGGCGTCCCTCAGTTCAAGTTCATCCACTGAGTCTAGTTAGCCTATCTAGAGTCCATCCCTTTAAGATCAGCTCTTCCTCACTCATAAGTAATCAGCTGCCAATAATTCTTGGACTAAGAATGGGGCCTGCTGTTCATTTCTGTGTTGGGCTTTTATCTGCCTGAGGTTGCATGGGTCTGTACATGGTGATATCATTGCTGTAGGTTCATATGAGAAGAGTCCCAGAGGCCCAAAGGACTCTTATTTCCATATGGTCATGCACGCCCTCCATTTGATTCAGCTGTAACCAATTGAAAACTATAATGAAAGTAAAACACAAATATTTATACTCAAAACTTAGGAAAAAAAAAGAAAAGAAAAAAAAAGGGAGAAAGCGAGTTGAGCTGAGCTGAGCACCAGCATCCATCTCTTTCTGCTTCCTGACAGTGGATGCCGTGTGACTAGCTGCCTTGCACTCAGCCACCATGCCTTCTCCTCCAAAGTATGAGCCAAAAGAAACCCTTCCTTCCTTAAAAAGAAAAAAAACAAAAGGCTAATTTGTATTCAGTCTTGCGCCAGTCAGTATTTTTCTTTCTTTCTTTCTTTCTTTCTTTCTTTCTTTCTTTCTTTCTTTCTTTCCTTCTCTCTCTCTTTCTTTCTTTTTTCTTTTTTTTTTTTTTACAAATGTCATTTAGCTTTCTAGGTTCACAGAGGCTTTTAATGAAAGAAGTTATTTAGAGTTTCCATTTTTCTGGATAAAAAGACGACTGATGTTGCTTGCCTATGGTAGGAAGAGCGCAAAGCGATGCATATTTCTTGCTTTTCGGCAGGGTTTGAATCAAGGTGTCAGCAGAGCTCCACTCTTCTCGGCTCAAAGGGAGAAGCCACTTTCAGGCTCACTCGTAGTTGGGAGAACTCATTTATGTCAGACCTAAGACAGAGGTCTACTCTTTCCTGATGAGTTCAGCCAGGACCCTCCCTTGACTCTCTGACGGTGGTACACTGGTCTATCCATCTGGAAACCAGCAATGGTTTGCTGAGCCTTTCCCCACACCCTATCTTTCCTGACTTTTGTGTCTGCTGTACCTACAACCACTGATTGCATTCACTCTCCTGTTCATCTTGTGCTGTGGAGTTTTTCAGACATGACAGGATGGTAATATTTCAAGAATGCAGAAGCTGGCCTGAAAAATCTTCCTGACTTCTTTTCAGTCAAAAATCAAGATTTTTTAAAATGATAAAGTCAGAACATTTTTATAGGTCACACCTATGAATAATATATATAAATATGTATATACTCTGTCTGTATCAAAATTTTGTAAGATTTGAACCAGACTCTCATTATGTCATCCCATCTGGCCTGGAAATCATTGTGTAACTGAAGCTGGCCTCGAGTGTCTGATGCTCCTGCCTCATCTTATTTATTGCTAATATATATATATATATATATATGCATAAAATCAGGTAGAAATAGTAAGTGGGGTATAGATGGGGGAGGGGGTCTAAATATGATAAAAATACATTGATGAAATTGACAAAAATTCAATACTTATTTTAAAGTTATAAGCAGTAGGAATTTATTGCTCACAGTTCTGGAGGCTGAGAAATCCAAGTGTAAGGCACCAGGCGACTTGGTGTGTAGGGAGAGGTGCTCTTGCTGTGTCCTCATTGTGTCCCCCAAGTGTTTTTTCACCGGGGCACTAATCCCATTCACTAGGACTCTACCATCATGCCTGCTTCAAATCCTACATGCCCTAACTCTTCATGATGTCACAGTGAAGCTCTCACATGTGATTCATTTGGAGGGACACATTCAGACCCTGAGGATACATACAGAAAGGCTAACAGGGATTGAGACAAATTCTTCCCCATTTTAAGAGAAAATCACCACTTATTTTTTAGACATCATAGGAAATTTTTTTTACACATCAATAAAAATAAAATTTTTTAAAGGAATTACATATCCAGAAGTTCTACTTTTTACTCCAAGGAACCAACTTTTGAAATGAACTTAATATGTGAAGAATCTTAACCGAGATGAAAGTCCTTAACCTAAAAATAATCCCTGGAAATAGAAGGTAAAGTAAAGGCATCAGACCATCCAAATTTTCTGTGTTTTTCACTGCAGGTATCTATAAGCTGATGATGATTATAGATATGACATCATCCATAGGGTACACCCTGTGCCAAACATACTACATTCTTTAGACCAAAATATTTTTGTATAGACATACAGATTCACTAGCTTCAGAGCTGGCCTGAGTCTATGGACAACAGATGAGAGAGAGCACACTGGAGTTAACAACTCCTGCAGAGGTCCTGCTTCCTCCCCAGGATGTCCAGCTGGAGAGTTTACACACATACACACACACACACTTTTTTTTTTTTAAAAAAAAAAAAAAAAAAAAAAAAAAAAAAAAAAAAAAAAAAAACAGGATCCAGGACTGCCAAAATGATCCCAAACAATTAAAAAAAAATGCTGGCGGCATTACAATCCCTGATCTCAAAGTATATTACAGATTTATAGGAATAAAAAGAGCCTGGTACTAGGATAAAAACAGATACATTGAAGAGTGGGATAGAACTGAGGATCCAGATTTAAATCCACACATTTACAGCCACCTGATTTTTCACAAAGGAGCCAAAGTCATACACTATAGAAAACACAAAATACTCAACAAATTTTGCTGGTTAAACTGGATAAGGACACATAGGGGAATGAAACTAGATCGCCATCTCTCACCATACACATAACTTAACTCCAAATGGGTTAAGAACTTCTGCAGAAGACCTGATACCATGAACCAAATAGAGGAGAATGTAGGGAATACATTGGAACCTGTAGGCACAGGAAAGGACTTTCTGAAGAGGATACTACAGCACAATCAGGTCCAACAACTGACAAATGGGTCCATGTGAACCTAAAAATGTACTGCACACCAAGGAACACCATCATTTGAATGAAGAGGGAAAATGGGAAAAATTCTTTACCAGTTATTCCTCTGAGAGTGTAACTAGCATATACAAATACATTCAAAAAATCCAAACAGAAAAATAAAACAACCCAATTAAAATGTGTGTTAAAGACAGGAACGAAGAGTTCTCTAAAGATGAAATGCAAATGGCTGAAAACTGAAATGTTTAACATTTTTAGCCCTCAGTGAAACAGAAATTAAAACCACTTCATGATTTCATGTTTCCCCACTCAAAATGGCCAAGATCCAAAACACTAAATGTGATAAATGTTGGTAAGAATGAGGAGAAAGATAACTCATATCCACTGCTGGTGGTGGTGCAAACTGGTGCAACCACTAAGGAAATCAATGTGGAGATTCCTCAAAAAGCATAAAATTGATCTAGCATATAATACAAGCACATTACTCTTGGGCATAGACCCAAAAGTCTCTATAACCTATTATAGAAATACCCACTCACCCATGTTCACTGCTTTCCCTTCATAATAGTCAGAAATTGGAAACAACCTAGATTGCCATCAACTGACAAGTGGGTAAAGAAGGTGTGGTAGAGATACAAAATGGAACAGTATTCAGCTCTTAACAAACGAAATCTGCAGGTAAGTAAATTGAACTGGAAACAATCCCAACTGAGGTAGCCCTAATGCAGAAAGATGAACATTGCAAGTTCTCTTCTCATAGCTGGATGTTAGCTTTGACATTTGAGATGTGCATGTTTCTATTTGAAAATCCACAGAAGTCAGGAAACTAATATATGGCCGTGGGGGGGGGGGGCTTCCTGGGAAGAGAGATATAATGCAGTGCATAAAGGTGGAAAGGAGAATAATAAAGCAGGAAGGGTTAAATCGGGTCACGAATGGGAGGGCAGGGCAGAGGAGGGAGTATGGGGATGGACAAGGAATACTAAAGGCCTTTAGTAGAAGGCATACAGAAACCTCCCACTATAGAAGCTTTTAAAGTATATACATATAAATAATAAAAAGAGATTAAAAGGAGTTACCTTACAACAGGGGGAGATTGCCCTTACTAGATATCATCAGCTAACAAATTAAAACCCCAATGCCAAGAGTGGACTCTCCTGAAGCTATTGACCAGGGGTCACACAGACCTTCAGGCACTACTGACCATTGCTGCTGTTCTTGGTTACCCACCAGAGTTTGACAGTAAGACCCTAATGTTGAAGACACTACATAAATGAACTGTAGAACAAACAAGGAGAAATCAAGCTGCTGCTGACTTTAGAGCCTCATCTCTACTGGATAGCATTTACAGTGCTGGAAGGTGCTACACATGCTCCTGGAAGGAAAAAAAAAAATCATCAACTTTACCCAGCTGTGAATCCTGTGAAGTACAACAACAGGCCCGGCAATATATGCTAACTAGTGCAATAGTGGCATGAATCATATAGGAGTAAGCAATCACTCTCTAATTGGATTTAAGATCCACTTCATAGGATAGAGCCCATACCTGACAATGATTTCAAGCTTTGGAACCTGAGGCTAGACAGGACACGGGGAATATGTGAGGGCATAATACTAGTTGTCTACTTAGTAGTTACAGTATTAAACTTACTCCTAGTGACTTATGCCCATAGATTAATGCACCCTTCAAGTCTCATTAGAGAAGTTTCCTTATGCAGCAGATGCTGATTACCACAGAAACCCAAAACTGGCCAATGTGCAGAGACTAGGAGGCTACAGAGTGCTTATCCCTGAATAGGAAGGACACCAATATCAAACTTCTGCCTCCCAAGTTCCAGGGATCATTGTAGTAGATGAGTAGAAAGACTGTAAGAGACAGTGGTGTTGAATGGTTACCAAAAAAAAAAAATCTATTTTTTTTCCAGACAACTGGTCAGTTACTTATACAAACTCACAAAAATGGTGACAGCATGCACAAGTCCCATGCAAGCTCAAATTAGAAAAAATCCCAGCACAGACATAGGGAAGTGAATAATAATCCCTAACCCTATATAAGGAACTTTTGGTAATCGATGTTGCTGGGATGGGGAGAGATGGTGTCTTTCAACTCTTTCAAGGATGGAATTCTTGGTAGGTTAAGCACGTCCAAGTTGATTGATCCACACTGAAGGATAAGAGAGAGAGAGAGAGAGAGAGAGAGAGAGAGAGAGAGAGAGAGAGAGAAACATTAAATTGGGTGGGGCCAGCAAAGGGAAATACAGGTATGTGAGGGAATCTAAATACCTTCAAATTAGATAGCATGAAAAAAAATTACAAAAATTCATTTAAAATTAATAAAGTCAGTAAATAAAAATAAAATTAAAAAGAAGCAAAAATAAGCCAGGTGAGGTAGCATAAGCCTCTAATCCCAGCACTTGGGAGGCAGAGGTAAGATCTCTATGAGATCAAGGCCAGCCTGATCCAGATAGTGAGTTCAAGGTCAATTGGGCTACAGGGAGACCCCATCTCAAAAAGAAAAAAAAACCAAAAAGGAAGAAAAACTCGAGAATGGACGTGAGGTAAACACAAGCCAAGGGCCTGGCAGAGCAGATCAGAGTGAGCTGAGGGAAAAGTAGGTGCTCAGAGGGCTGCGTGAGGTGAGTTGGGAGAAGACTTCCTATAGGGAGTGAGTCTTCAACTGGGCAGTGGAATATATATAAATATATATATATATATATATTTGCTAAATGAAAGTAATGTTTTGCATGCACAATGGTGCACACCTATAATGTTATACATTTTACTGTTTACATGACATTGTATTTTAAAATATATGTTATTAAGGGCAATATTTAATGAGTGTATGATAGATACTGTTTTGTATTATTTGGATATTTTACAAAGTCACTTTAACTTCTGCTATAATTAGGACATGGAATGTCCTTTGGTCGTCTGTGTGATGAAGACTTGCTCTCCAGTGTGGCTTTTCCAGCAATGGTGGATTAAAGAGCTTTTGTGAGGGCTCTAGTTTGTTGGGGGTGTTCCCCCAGTGGGGACTGTGTGTCCCTGAACTCTGCTCTCTTTCATTCCTTAGTGAGGAGGTTAGTATTGTCATTTGTATTTTTATTTCCTGGCACACAATCCCATCCTATGCTCTTCTGTGAAAGGCCCAAACGATGGAGCCAACCAATCACAGACTGAAACCACTAAAACTGTGTACCAAAATTAGCCTTTACATTGTAAGATGATTATCTCGGGTATTTGATATTGTAGTAAACAGGTAATCCTAATAAATAAACGTTAATAAAAACCAACAACACTTCTCTCCTTCCAAGGAGATTTGTCCAGTGTCATCTTACTACCTTCAAGATGTTTATGTGTAACAGCATCCTGAAGGGGGTGGTGTGAAAAGCTACTCTGATGTATTTTACACCAGCAACTATATAGACTAACTCTCTATGCCTTCTGCTTACAACTCTCCATCTTGACCAAAGTAGTCAAGACTCATCCTACAGGAAAGTCAGTCATTTTTCTCCTTCTCCTCTTCCTCCTCTTCCTCCTCTCCCTCCTCTCCCTCTTCCTTCTCCTATTGCTCCTGTTCCTCTTCTTTTTTTTCATTGTGTGTGTGTGTGTGTGTATTCACATGCAGGTAGGTACACATGTGAGTATAGGTACACATGTGTGCACATGCATGTAGAGGCCCAACATTTTTGTTGGGTATCTACCTCAATCACTCTCAGAGCTCTTTATTTGTTGAAACATGGTCTCATACTCAACCTGGAGCCGTGGGACTCTGTCTAGCTAGCTAGCTTGCCTCAGGATCTCCTGTCTCTGCTAAGATTACAGGAGGGCTTGCCATACCTGGCCAACTTTTACATATCTTCACACTTGTGCAGCAAGTTCCTTATCCAATGAGGTATTTCTGTAGCCCCAATTAGGTAGGTGTATCCTGGGAAGCCAAGCCGACAGCTATAGATATTAATACACAATGTGTTCATGACAATCACAGAACGTATGACTGCCTCCACCAAGTTTCACAGCGAGGATGCCTCCTAAGGAAAAGCACAACAGAGGCTGGGAAGCTGAATCTGTGAATAACTGAGCCCACCAAGTCTTCCCTGGTTCGACTAAATGTCTTTCAATATCCAGAAAATACTACTTTGCTGCACCGCCAAACAAAAGGAAGTACTGAAACCATCTGCAAAGGAAAAGTTTTACTATATCGTTCACATAGCTATTTTAATAAGCTCAAATTATTCTCTTAAGCATTTATATTTTTCCATTTGCAGAATGAAATCAATCTATCCCAATATCTATGTTAAACAAAGACTGAATTGCATGATATACATAAATAGCTCTCAATTAACTGGTGGTTGAAAACTCAAGAATAGAATTTTAATGAGTTTTGAAAAATCAAAAAGGGATGGGGCTCAGCAGTTAAGAGCATTTTCTGCTTTTGCCAAGGGGCTTGGGTTCATTTCCCTGCACATAGCTGTCTGTAACTCTATTTCCAGTGAATATGATGTCCTCCTTGTATTCTGTGAGTACCAGACAGGCACATGATGTACTTACAAACATCCAGGCAAAACACTTATACACATTAGATAGATAAATAGATGGATGGATGGGTGAATGGATGGATGGATAGATAGATGATAGATAGATAGACAGACAGATAGATAGATAGGTGATAGATAGATAGGTGATAGATAGGTGATAGATAGATAGATGATTGATAGATAGATAGATAGGTGATAGACAGATGATAGTTAGATGATAGATAGATAGATATAGATGGTAGATAGATAGATGATAGATAGATGATAGATGATAGATAGATGATAGACGATAGATGATAGATTATAGATAGATAGATGAATAGATAGATAGATAGATAGATAGATAGATAGATAGATAGATAGATAGATGGTAGATAAAATATTTTAAAGCCATTTTAAAATTTCAAAAAGGTAGGTTGGGCGTGTTACATAGTCATTATCCTAGTGCTCAGGAAGCTGAAGTAGGAGGATCCGAGTTTAAGGTCAGAGGGAAATATGCAGAAACGTGATTCAAAAAACCAAAGTGAGGTTGGCACATTGAGTTCTAGTTGAAGCCACTTCAAGATCATAATGACCTGGATTTCAGTAAGTAAGGCTGCAAATGTTGCCTCCTGAAGAAACCTTCTCTGCATTTTCCAATTCTTGAGATGATTTGTAAAGATAAACTATCACAAAGACAGCTCAGGATCACTGAAACACTTTTAGTAAAATTAAATTTTTATGTCCCTTATGAAGCCACAAACAATATGTTAGCAAGCTACTGAAGAGTACAATCTCTGAAAATTTGCTAATTACCACAGTTGTTAGTTTCCTCATGTCCTTTTAATTGTATTGCTTTAATCAGTTCTGTGTGCACAAATCAGATAACTCGTTCTAATAGAACTATTCTCAAAAACAGACAAATTAACTAAGTGTAAATTATACTTTTATGAGTCAAGTTTGAACTTACACACACACACACACACACACACACACACACACACACCATGAATAACACAGCATTTACATGGGGAAAGCTAAATGCAATTTTCCTTAATTCTTCCTTTGTTCATTTTTGAATTTTTGAGACAAGTCCTCACTCTGTAGCCCAGGCTGCTCTAGAACTCACTATGTAACCCAGACTGGCCTCATACTCCTGGTGATCCTCTGGCCTCCAAGTGTATGACTTGACTTTACCTCCTAGATTTTGGTTTATTGGAGTAATAGTCAATTTCTACGTAACTTAGTTCCAATTTGACTTTAGAAGACACCTTATTTAATTATGAGAAACTAAAACTGCATGAGGACACCTAAGTAGACAGACGGTAGTAAGAAAAACTTGTACAAAGAACATGAAGTTTTCACAAACCTCCACATGCCTGTAGTTTTTTAAGGTATATTTTATTGAATTTTTGTATATTTCATACAAAACATCATAATCATCTTGATGCCAGATCATTAGGAGAGACCTCACTAGCTGGCTGGCAATGAGATGGTAGGGGATGATATACTGCCATTCAGGATGGTACTTTCCTACTATTAGGAACATATGAGGTTATAGTTTGTGATTTATTATCACAGAATTCCCTAGTGTCCTAGTTTGTTTCTCCATTGCTGTGACAAAACATCCAGATCAATACCAACTTGGAGAGGAAAGGGTTTATTCAGCTTACATCTCCTGGGTCACAGTTCATCAGGGAGCTCAAGGTAGGAACTCAGGGCAGAAACCTGGAGGCAGGAGCTAGAGCACAGGCCATGGAGGAACACTGCTTACTGACTTGCTCTCCTGGCCCCTGCTCAGCCTGCTTTCTTAAACAACACAGGCCCAGCTGCCCAGGGGAGGCACCACCCACAGTGGGCTGGGCCCTCCCACATCACTCAACAATCAAGAAGATGCCCCACAGATATGGCCACAGGCCAGTCCAATGAAGGCAATTCCCCAGCTGAGGCTCCCTCAACCCAGGTGTGTCAAGTTGACAGTAAAGCTATCCAGCACACCTAGCAATCCTATAAAAACTTTCTACAGTATACTGACTTCTTTGCTCTTATTATGTCCCCAAAGAATCTCAAATGCCTCAGAAGACTGTCACAAAAATAAATATTCTAAAACTATACAAAAAAACCTATATGGTTTTATTTCTGTTAGGATCAAGACTGTTTATTTTCTCCAATCAAACACAACACTAGTTATAATCAGATACCATGAATTTTAACTGAGCAGTTCCTAGGAGCCTGGTATGTGCTCCTGTTTTATAAGCAGTAGCTCTTTCCTTAATACTTCTGAAGATCTTAAAGAGTAAATGTCAGCTAGATGTGGTGGTACAAGAAATCCCAGCACACTGGAGGGTGAGGCAGAGGAGAGGAGACCAGCCTGATCTACATCGTATGATATTGTCACAACTAAAAAAGAAGGAAAAGAGGAGGGAGAAAAAGAAGACAAAAGAAGAGGAGGAGGAAAAGGAGAAAGGAGGAAGAAAATTAGGAAGAGGAGGGAGACAAGTGATGAGGAGACGGGGGAGAAGTTTAGTTCTTTCTAAAATAATATTACTTTCTTAGCTTTCTTAAATCCACTTAGCAACCCACAAGTCTGAAACAATTATTGAGAAACTTCCTTACTGACACAGCTCGGAGTATATTTGTTAAGATATGACTGAAGACAGCTTCATTTTCTGTTATTTTATTTTATGTATATGAGTGTATTGCGTGCATATGCGTAAGTACACCCATGCTGTGCAATGCTTGAGGAGGTCAGATAACAGTGTTGGATTACCCTAGATATGGAGTTACAAATGGTTGCTCGCTGCCATGTAGGTGCTGGGAATTGAACCCAGGTCCTCTGCAAGAGCAGCCAGTGCTCTTAAGCACTCTCAGCCACTGAAGATAAATTCTTATATTTCATCTTTAACTGCTTAACTGAGGCATAATTCATCAGTAATAAATCAACTAGTTTTAAGTGTATAATTCCAAGATTTTCAGCCAAATGTGTGCAGTGATGTGACTATTCAGACTGCCATCAGAACTCCATAACTCCAGATTTGCCGATAACACCTGTTAATCCATCCCTCAACCTCCATTCAACACTCACAGCCACTGGTATGTTTTCTACTAGTAGAACGTCATCTTTCTTAGAACAGCACACATATGAAATTGCAGCATTCTCTTGCGCTTGCTGGCTCCTCTGACATGTTATAAAGTGTTTGAGAATTTCATTAGAAACAGTAGGCATTATACATAGACACATGTTTTGAACTAAGACGTGTTTAAAAAAAAAACTTATTGATAAATGAATTATTTTTTATTTATTTTGTCTTTTTTTGAAACAGGGTCTCCTTGTAGCCCCAGCTGTCCTAGAACTCACTATGTAGACCAGGCTGGCCTCGAACTCACAAAGATCTGCCTGTCTCCACCTCCCAAGTGCTGGGATTAAAGGCATGCACCACCACGCCTGGCCTTGATAAATGAATTTTTATCTTTTTGGAAATAACAGAAAAAAAGTTACTCTGGATGTCTGTGCATAAGCCTCTGTGCAGAAAAAATGATTCTTTTGTCTGGAGAAAAATACCCCTGAGTAGCAATACTGGACCATATAAAAAGTAAAAAATAATTTTTTCAGACCTTGGCGAAATGTTACACTGTCCAGCATAACTGATCCTATTTGTATCCCTGCCAGCAATGTGTAGGGTTTTGGTTTGCTACACAAGGTCCCCAGCACTGAGAGTGTGTAATCTTTCTAATGGGGGAATCTCATTACATTTTGAAAATTCTCTTCCCTGGTGAGGTTATGTCAAACATAATTTCAAGTGTTTATTTGCCATCCTCATAGCATCTTTTGAAAAATATCTGCCCAAATATTTTGCCTGTTGTTTATTAGGTTCTTTATCTTTATTGAGTTATGAGTTCTCTATATCATGTGAACACACATCTTATAGTTACTTTTTAAATAAATTCTCTTAATCTTCAGCTTCTCTCTTTGTTTTCTTAATATTGTCAGTTAAAGGAGAAAAAAGTGTTCCTGTTTTACATAGCTTACACATACAATCTTTGGCAAAGCAGTATGTAAGATTCTCCCAAGATTCTTCTAGGTATTTTGTGATGTTAGCCCCTACTTTTAAATCTTGGATAATTTATAACTTAATGATTGCATGTGGTATGGAGTTATAGTTAAGATTTGTATTGATATATAAATAACTGTTCAATAACTAACTATCCAAAATATTATTTCTTCATTTAATTCTCTTAGTCATTTGTTTAGATGGCAAATCATATTTGTATAGAGGTCGATTTCTGGGTTCCTTTTTCTATCTCAATGATCAATATTTATATATTTAAACAAAAATTACACTGTGTAGATTGTTACAGCACTGCATTGTCTTAAACTCATGTGGGTACATATTACAACTCTGACTTTTTCAAAGTGCTTGGGCTTTTCATGATTTTTTTTCATTTTTCCTTCCTACATTTCCTTCCTACATCATAACTAGCTTGTCAACATTTGCAAAAAAACCTAATAGGTGTTTTGAATAGAATTACATTCATTTTGTAGATTATTTGGTGGAGTATTGATGGAGCATTAACATGACAGACAAACCACCAATTTACAGAATGCTGAAGTTTTCTAATTTTTCTTAGCAATGTTTTGGAACACTGAAAGTCTTCAGATCTTCCACATATTCTATAAAATAATTTGTGTGTATTTAATTATTATAATTACAAGCAAACGGTGGTTTTAATTCAATTACAAAGACTTCATTGCTCCCATAAAAATCCAAGTTGTATTCATTAACATTTCATATCACAACTTTGGTAAATCCACTTGGTAATTTGAATAGAATTTTGAAAACTCAAGATTTTAAGACCAATAGGTCAGAGGGTTCTGTTGCTTCCTTCCCTCCATGTTCTCCTGTTTTCTAAGACTCCTTGGACAGTCCAAGATATGAACCATCTTTACCCTGTTCCTGTAGTCCAAGGAATCAGGCTTTGCTCTACCAGAGAATATTGACTAGAAATTTACAAGGATGTCTGTGTGTGTGTGTGTGTGTGTGTCTGTGTGTCTGTGTATCTGTGTGTGTGTAAAAAAAAGTCTTCTTTTAGGATTTTGAAAAATTACGTCTATGTGTGGGCATGCCTGTGTGTCTGTGTATCTGTGTGTGTGTAAAAAAAGTCTTCTTTTAGGATTTTTAAAAATTATGTCTATGTGTGTGTGCCTGTGTGTGGCCATGTGTAACTATGAGTACAGGTACTTCAGAAGTCCAGAAGAGGACGTCAGATCCCCTGGATCTTGGGCTTTAGGGAGTTATAAGCTCCCTGGCATGGGTACTGGGAACTGAATTCAGTTCCTTTATAGAGTAGGTACTGGCTCTTAACTGTGGCGCTGTCTCTCCAGTCTCCTACTGCTCTTTGTCACATTTCAGAAGTTCACCTCTACTCTAGTTTGCTGAATTTTAGAAACCCATAATTGCATTCTAAAATTTTCTATTTTTTCCCTTTAAAAAGTCTAATAATCTGTTTAAATATGATACATAATTTTCCAGTTAAAATAGCCTAGCCTATGGAAAGTTACCCAAGCACCTCATTGCCTATAAAAGATGTCTGACTTCCCTTGGCTGCTGTCTCTGCTCCATGAGAGGCAGACCAGTGGTCTTTTTGCTCTCAAATAAACTGCTGCCCCTCCCCCAAAAAATAAATAAATAAAAAATAAAAAGGTCTAGCACTCTTAAGAAAAATCTATCTGGTTGTAATATCTTCTTACATTTTCATTTCTGAAAGGTTTCTGAAAATGCTTATATTGGCTGTGTGTGAGCAAACTGGTCTGCAAATTATAAAAATTATTATCTCTCTTTATGTGATAATTTGATCTGATTTACATGTCATAAGATGTATTAACTATTTTCTCCATTTTCTGGGAAAGTCTATAATTTTGGCATTTCTTTTTTAATGTTGGTAAATTCATCATTGACTACATTTGGTCACAGAGCTGTTTGTATTTTCATTTGTTTTGTGAAACCTGATGAACTATTCAATTTAAAACAAATCAATACAGGTTATACATGTTGTGAGTAATGGGATTTCTAGCAAAGAAAAATGTAATCCAAAAAGTAAATGGCATGTTTCTAAGTGAGCGTGTTACAGCAGACATTAAAAGAGAAATTGGCAATTGTTCAAACTAGCCTGGTGTAGTGATTCACACTACATTCCCAGCACTCTGCAGGCCGAGGCAGGAGTATTACCATGGTTTTCAGATCAGTCTAGATTAGACAATACTACATGTTAAATTTCAGGACAGGCTGTGTGCTACAGTGGAAAGCACTATGTAAAAAGTAAATAAAATAAAAAAATAAAATAAAATAAAATAAAACAATAAACTAGTGAAAATGAGAGCTCGGCATCACAGTCAGAAACACAGCTAAGCAGTGCTCACAGAGAAATCTACCTGAGAGCTATTGTGCTTTAGTACTTGCCTATGTGGTTTCTGACCAGAGATGTACCATTCTCCTCATATTCATTCTTTTCCCCTTTGAGGTGAGAGTTGGTAGCTTACGGTCCTAAAGCAAATTTCATTTCTTTTATTCTATCACAACTAGAAGCCTATTAAGTAACATCCGCTTAAACCAGTCAAAGGCAGATCTGCTTCAAACACAAAGAATATAATGAACACACAAAGTTTAGTTTTCTATTGCTTATAGAAATTATAACTAGAATATTGCATATTTCAATTTCTACCAAAGGAAACTAAAATCAGCATAAATATTTATGGGTTGTATAGAGATCATTATGGAAATGATCACAATAAGCATCATTAACAGGTGGGAAGGATGACTCTATGGAACATCTGATATAATTTAAAACAAAGTATATAGTATCATCAATAAAATATTCTTGTCAAAAACATTAACTTGAAATTAAACAACTTTATTTTTTAGATAAGCCTTAAATCTTTGGAGAGTTTTTTTTTTAATTTTAAAAATATATTTTATTCATTATTTTTATTTTTTGTGTATGCATGTATTGCCTGCATGTAGGTAAGTGCACCCATGTCGTGCAATGCCTGTGGAGGACAGAAGAGGCTGTTGGATCCCTGGGGACTGGAGTTATGGACAGTTGTTAGCTGCCATGTTGGTACTTGGATTCGAACCCAGGTCTTCTGCAAGAACAGTCAGTGTTCTTAACCACTGAGCTATCTCTCCAGCCCCTGGAGAAATTTTAAGTTCAGTGAAAGCTGGGTAGAAAGTACAGAGCTCCCACATATGTTCAGGTGCCACATGAACCTTACCACCTGCACTACCAGCACTCCCAACTCCAACCCAAGTTCTGTTGAAGTTTTAATGGAAGAGTATGTTTGGATACCTCATTATCACCCAAGCTGCACTTGTTCTGTTAGCATTCATCCTTGTTATTGTGGAACCTGTGGGTTTGGACAAGGCAAAATACCATGTACTTATCATCATCATGTGATACAGAATAGATTTACTGTCCCAACTACTTACTGTGCTCTGTGTATTCATCTGTTCCTCTTCCCAATCCCCAATAACCACTGACACTACAGGAACAGAAACGTCTTATCATTGGAATCACACACTGCATAGTTCCCTCAGGTGGGATTCTACTACTTTGCAACACCCATTTATGGTTCTCATGTCTTATCATGGCATCATAACACAAACATTCCTCAATATTCCAGTGTCCAGTTATATGAAAATCTATCTACTCACTTGATAAAAGATATCTTAGTTCCTTCTTAGTTTTACAGGTAAAGTTGCTTAATGAATTACAGTGCAGGGATTTTTTTGTGGGCTCCTAACTTTTTACTGATTTGTGTAAAATAGTAAGGGACATAAAATTTCTAGATCTTGTGATAGAAGATACTTAGCTTCACAAGAAATTTTGAAACTGTCTTATAATGTGGCTATAGTCACATTTTTAGATAAAACTTCTAATTATTGAAAAGATAATATATTTATTTTCAAGTGGTTCGTGAAAAAAATGCAAGTGAAGCAAACACAAGTCAAGTTAGCAATTATGGATTTTAAGTGGAGGTATATACTTAGTACATCCGATCAACAGTTTTTTATCTATATGTCTGAAAACTTTCATAGTAATTTCTTAAAGGTCAAAATTTTCTAGACTATCTCAAATATTCGTTATGCTGTTTAATGTCAAAATAAAAACTTATAAGTATATTAAAAAGTTAACTGGTCATTCTCTAATGAGGAATGATTATATGTAACTGAAGTCACAGACTCAACATGAAGCCACATTTTGGTATATACTGAGAATTCCTGCCTCCTTTAATGAAGAGTATAGTCTTTTTCCTCTTCTTACATGTGAAACTTAGAAATAAGTTTCACTGGGGCTGAGGAGATAGCTCAGTGGTCAAGAGCACCGGCTGCTCTTCGAGAGGACCTGGGCTCTAGTCCCAGCACCCATATAGTGGCTAACAAATGTTCATAATTCCAGTTCCAAGCTAAAGAATTACCTTTGCTAAACTGATTTTTCTAAGACACTTCAATTTTTACACTGTAGGAGATTCTGGGAAAATTGGATAGTTTTTGCTGCTTAACTTCTAAAATAAATGCTTCTGTTTTTCCAAACTCAGCTAATTCACATACTGAGTTAGAAAGGGACACACGAGCCCAAAAGGCTGAATAAGGATTTTTATGATGAGGCTGAAAGGTGTCTGACACCAAGTCCAGTGTGAATTCTTCACAGCACTGATGACAGGGGAAAACAGGGTTATGATCATAGGTTTATAAACACTAATTTCGGCCTATCAGCTCAAAGAGCAAATATTTCATGACGTCAAACCAGCATTCATTTGTATATGAATATTTTCTTGATAGACACAATCAAGTCTTATGGACTTTTTAAATTATACCTGAGAAATTTTTTTAAAAATTATTTATTTAATAACCACATACTTAGAAGAAGCATTTCAGTACATCAGCATTGACATATTCAATAACAATTTTTTGAGCTAGGATGCATCTCTTATAAAATTGCCTGTACATTTTTAGGTTTACAGTTGAATTATTACAGTTATACAATATTGTACTCAGTATAAACCCTATAAGACATAAAATTAAATGAGGTTTTAACCTTTAAAAAAATCTCCATTCCATTATTAAAATACAGAGTTTCATGCAGAAAACTTCATTTTTAATGCAACTGACATTAAGATGTTTGCACATGTGTTTCTAATTTCAACATATGAGATTATC
>NW_008334302.1:224169-294655 GCF_000622305.1 Nannospalax galili | reverse complement strand
ATGCATCTCTTTCACAAGTGGCTGTAAGTTTCTAGGTTCACAGTTGAATTAATACAGTTATATAATATTGAACTCATTATAAGCCCTGTAAGACATAAAATTGAATTAGTTTTTTAACCTTTAACAAATATCTCCATTTCATTTTAGAATATATTGTTCCTTGAGGACAGACTCATTGTTTTTGCTACTAACACTGAGATGTTGGCACATGCATTTCTAATCTGTATGTATCTGATTATTACTAGTCATAATTGGTTGCACTTGGATCCTTGGTGCCTGTGTATGTCTATAAAGTCATTGGACAGATTTCAGTGGTATTGTATATCACCTCTGCTAATTAGCATGACATAAATTTCGATATTTACTCCTCAAATATAATACATTTTTTTAAATTTATTGATATTTTTGTGTGCGTATATCACATAGAACATTCCAAACCATCTTATTCAACTATGCACCCACTTCCCAGATGGCACCCTCCCATTGCCTCCCTCCCCCCACTAGAGCCCTTACACTCTGATATCGATGCCACTGTCTGCTGTGTTGTCGGCACTCCCAGCCATTCCCCACTACTTGCCCTTCTAATGAATCTAGTCAGCCTATCTAGAGGTCTTTGTTTTAGGAAGGTCAGCTGTTCCTCGTCTAGCAGTAATAAGTTGTCAGTATTCCTTTAAACAAGACAGGGGTCCTCTGCTCACCTTCCCAGCTCTATGCTGGGTTACCATCTGGGGGTACGTTTGGCTACCCTGGCTAACAACTCAAAAGAAGGTATTGCCTGTCTGGCATTGTTGCTTGTTATGTAGCCTTTAGCTATGCATATCGACTCTTAAAAATTATAATTGACCCCTTTAATCTTTGGATATACTTTCCTTTTGGATGTTTAAGGCCATAAAGTTGGCCATGATAAACGAATTTATTTTTACTCTTAAGGTCGTTTGAGAACCTGTTCCTCAGGTCTCAGGTGTCACATGGGCTTGGGAGGAGTCCCTGACTCCTTTCTTTTACCAGTTCCACCTATGTGAAGATAAGTCAAAGGTCCTGCTCGGCCATGGTTGGCTTCGCTTGGAACCATGGAGGAAGTGATTCCTCTGTGTTGACCCTCCTCTTTGTAGACTGGACACTGGTTCAAGTCCAATTTTTTTTAGACAGGGTCTCCCTATAGCCCCAGCTGGCCTGGAACTTACTATGTAGACCAGGCTGGCCTCGATGTCCAGAGATCCGCCTGCCTTTGCCTCCCAAGTGCTGGAATTAAAGGCATGTGCCACCATGCCCGGCTTAGTATGGTTTCCACCAGTCTGGTAGTTTTAATTACTGTGTGTCATGTAGATAAATCTTGGGTAAAGATCAGACCAGCTGTTCTCAGATAAATCTTAGCCATATATTTCTTGATCTGCTATGTATAATTTGTCAGTAGGTTGTAGGAGTAATATGGTTCCCTCTGGTTTTCAAAAATTGCTAGGCATTGTTTATCTCTCACATTGTCTCACCCCTCCATCATTGTTTTTCCATTTAAGGTGCCCCCATTTCCCCCCTTTCTCCCTTACTAATACCCTTCTCCTATGGCCCTACCTCTTTTGAGCTCCTTCTTTCCCTTTATCCCCTAGGTTTCTTGTATACCCTTCCCTCCCCCTCCCTTAAATTATTAAGTATTCATTTACTGAGTGTAAAATTAAATTTTGATCACTTTTCTGAGATTTATATATTAAAAACTAATTTTCAAAAGCAATGATGTGGTTTTATATCCAAAGTTCATAAATATGTTCATCCATCCTTTTCTGTCATCATTTAATATATATTTCTAAGAAGAGAAATAAATAGGATATTGTATTGAAAACTTCCTTTCATAGTACAGTTTATAGTCAAGTGAACAACACAGACCGATGAAAAGAGAAAGTTTCTCTGACAATCAGTTTTCCATAATGGTGAAAATCTATCTAAAAATATCTCTCTCTCTCTCTATAAGGAGGAAAGGTCTTATGGTTTCAGGAGTTCAAATCCATTGTCTCTTGGCTCTGTTGCTTTGAGCCTGGGCAGCTTAGTGCTCCATGGTGGGACCACATGGCATAGCATCCCCATTTACCTCATGGTGCCTAGGAGGCAAGGAGAAAAGCAGAAAAGGTCTACTTCCCAATCTCATTCATGTGTTGTATTAGTTACTTTTCTGTGACTGTGATAAGATACCATGACCATGGCAAGTTATATAAGGAAGAGACTATTTTAGTTTATGGTTCCAGGGATTAGAGTTCATAATGGTGGGACAGGCATATCAGCAGAGAGGCCTGGAGCAGAAAGCCAAGTGATCACATCTTCAAGCAGGTGTAGGAAACATAGAGTGACTGGAAATCCATCAAGGCTTAAGAACTCTCAAAGTCCATCTCCAGTGATGTGCTTCCTCCAGCATGGCCACACCTCCTAAAAGTTCCATGACCTTCCATAAACAGCACCATAAACTGTGGACCAAGTGTTTAAATACTTGCAGCCTATGAGGGACATTCTCAATCAAACCACCACATTCTACTCCCTGATTTCCATAGGATCTTGACCATATAAAATCTCAAATACATATAGTCCCCCTTCAAAAGTTGTTATAGTCTTTATCAATCTCAATACTATTCAAAAGTCCAGAATCTAAAGTCTCTTCTGAGACTCAAGACAATCTCTTAACTGAAAAGCCCGTAAAATTAAAAGACAAATTACATCCATACGATGGGACCAAATATACATACCCATTCCAAAAATGGAGGAATGGGAGCATACTGAGGATACTGGACCAAAACAAAACTGAAAACCAGCAAGGCAAACACCAAATCCAATAGCTCCATGTCTGATTTCTGGGACATTACTTCCAAAGGTCTTAGATGGCACAGCTCTGCTGTATGCACATATGTCTCTCTCTTGGACTGGCACCACTCCCTGTATGTAGCTCTTCTTGGCAGGTGTCTCATGGCTCTAGCATCTCCAGTGTCTTGAGGTCCAGGCTGCCAACCAGGATTCACCTTCACATCTTCACACGTGTGACCCTGCTGCACATTGTCTGGCCTCTCCTTCAGACATGCCTTCGCTTCAACATTATTAAGCTTCCAAGTGTTCTTTTTCTTTCAAAACTGTACTTTTTGTATTTCATTCTGCCTTACATGTCCTTTTTCATTGTAAAGCACAAAATATTATCCACTACTAACCATGCCACCAATTCTACATTAGGATGTTTTTTAATTTCTTCCACCAAAGAAATTGGTGTTTTTAACTTAGTGTCAGGAAAGTTCTCAGGCTGTGGGCAGAAAATGGCCAGACACTTTGCCATAATATCCCAGTTGCTGTTTAAATCTTTATTTCCCTCTAGAACTACTTTGCTCTGAGTACTATTTTCTTCCAGGCTCCTACTAGAACAGACTGGTGAACTCTGCTTACAGAATTCAACCACTTTTCTAGTTCAAACTTTCAAAGGCTTCCAGTTTCTTCCAAAAACCCACATGGTTAGGTTCTTCACAGAAACACCCCACTCCTGGTACCAATTTCTTTATTAGTTCCTTTTTTGGTATGGTAAGATATAGAGAAGAGATTAAATAAGAGAAATATGAGTTCATAATCTTAACAAGCTCAGGAGAAAGTCAGGATATACCTATTCCTCACAGCCCTTCAAAAAAAGCAAATATGACAGGAAATGACAAGATTGCTAGCCTCCAGGAATTCATGAGCACCAATGTCTGTTGTTAATTCATCCAGTTTGTGATGCTGTGGCATGGTAACTCTGGCAGAGAAATATAAGTATTCTATGCAAAACTGTTTATCATCTAGGTACCTGCATCACAAACACACACACACACATACACACACAGAGAGAGCCCAACCTACCTTCATAAGATATGTATTATTCTAGCACCCTCTTTAAGATACAGGAAACAAAATGAGACTGATGCTAATGGCATATTTGCAAAGTGGCAAAGCCAAGATTCAAACTCAGGTTAAAGTATAGGAATTCATGGTTAACCTACTATACTCTGCCTTGCCCAAATGAGAATATTTCCTAGGAGACAAGATTTCATCAAGTTTTGCTAATGCATCTTTTTTTTCTAGAACCTGTTCATTGTTGCCTGCCCAAAACATCATTCCTTGCATGGTCCCATGCCACCTCCCCTGTAGCCTTTCTTGGAGTCGGTTACATATCTTCTATATGCTACCCTAGAGAAGCACTTTCTACATACAATCATAATTGCTATTTAGAGTATGCTAACCCCAGTAGATTCCAAGTTCCAGGGGAACTGGAATTGGGTCTGACTTGGTCATTTTCATACCTACAGTTTCCAGATAGAAAACTAAAACATCAAACACACTCAATATACTTCAGTCAGGTGAGACAATTAATGCTTCAGAAAACTTTATTTCATATATATTCATATACGCATGCAAAGTAAATTACACATACTGTGTATTATGTGGTCTAATATTAGAAAAAATATTAGAAAAAAATTAACAGGACAAACGTTAAGACCTTAGGTTACAGACATCTTTAAGTTACATATACATTGAGCATATAGGCATATAAAGATATTTTCATTCTTCATAAATTTCCCTCAAAGAAAAAGATTATGTTACAAATCAATTTGAATGTTTGAATTCAACTATTCAAAACTAGGATTCATGTTGTATATAACTGCAATCGAAGTGTAGGGAAACTGATCCCCTGGAAGTCAACAATGCAGTTAAATAAAATGAAAAAAATATATTTTCCTGAGTAAGGCAATAGAGGCATATATTTTCCTTCCAACATGGAACATTTGGACCTATCTTTCAGAAAGCTGCCAAACTAATTCCAATAGCAAATTCTCTCACAACTCTGAAAATGAGAGGTCAAAGACAGACGAGGAAGTAAAAGAAGTGATCTGAGATCAGAAATGCTATGTCACCTATAAACATAATGACACTTAGCATTTTCTATCTATTATTCACAAGGCACTGAGTAGGCAATGGGAAAATAATGTGTAATATATCTAAACAGACTCCCATCATGCATCATAGCTGTCAGATTCATTAAAGTCAGCCTCTCTTTCCATTATGCCTGTGGCATATGATCTTTCCCTTGTTGTAAATACATTTCCCACAAAATAGTACATCATACTAAAAGTAAATATACTCTAATGGATCTTTTCAGGTTCTATAGATAGTTATCATTCAGCAGCAATGTGAATGCCTTCGGTTTTGGTGTCATATTGCCGGTTTAAACATCTTGTCTTTGCTTTAGCTAATATGTCTAGAAGTCAGTTGCAAAATTGGGAGAAGAACACATGTGCCAAAGACTCATAAAAATAGGACATAATAGCATTTTCTAGTATGAATATCAGAATGTATCTGGATTCGTGCAAAAGATACAACTTAACAAAGATCATTTAGAATGGAAAAATAGTAATTTTCTAACTTCCAGAAATAACAATAGTTAACATTGAAATCTTGACTTCTTTAAGAAATTGATGAACAGTTTTATTAAATGATTCTTTATATTTTCTTTTTGGGTTATTTTCCCCTTTAAATTTTATAAAATATCATGAGACAAAAAAAGAATGTCTGGTAAATGTAGCTCCAGAGATCATAGCTCCAAAAGCAGACAAACCAAACTGAAGCCACATTCCACCTTTTAGATGCCATTTAACATCAGCAAATTCTTCTCAATATAGCATTTAGTTCATCTATGGAATGGGGGTAAAACCATCTCTGACTCAATGACTAGAGACTAAATAAACTCAGGCTACCAAACTACTTGGCATACTGTGTGGCACACATAAAAAGTGCCAGCTAAATGTTAGCTTTTCTTTACTCTAAAAGTGTCCAAGGAACAAGAGAGAGCCCCCCATACTTTCTAGAGAGAAAAGTGTGAAAACAGTGATGAAATATAGAAACTCTCTTTGAAAATAGATTTTGCAGAATCGTCCTTAATTAATCCTAAGAATAGTTAGGTAAATTTTATCATGATTCTTAACTGAAAATAAATAAGTGTGCGATGACCGAATTTAAAAATCCTTGTAAGAATATTTTTGTGTATGTGTGTGTGTGTGTGTGTGTGTGTGTGTGTGTGAAAATGGCCACAAACCCACACCATTCACCTATTCAGTAACTAAAAATCAGTTTGTTACGCATCTCCTTTGGATCTGATACAAAGAAGCTGGCCAGTTACCCAAATGAACTCAGAGACAAGTCCTATGCAAGCTCACAAAAATGAGCCCACGCTGGAGAACATTTGGGGATCCAAGTTAGACTCTATAGGTTTTATTACCCAGAGAGAGTACATTGGATTAAATTGGGGGGAGGGAGATGTAGGGAAAAGTGGATGGGGTAGGGGATATAAATGTCATCAAATTATATTGAATGGAAATTGCAAAAATTCAATAAAAATGCTTTAAAAAATGATGGCCACCACTGGCAATCTTAGTGGAGTTTTCAAAGGTGGGCAACTTGCAGGAGAATCAACAATTCAGCATTGTATTAGAGGCTATGAAAGCAGCCTGCAAAATCTGCAGAAGGACACCAATGCAGAGACTCCAGACTCGCAGTGCTGTCTGCTGGAATCAGTGTGGTGAAAAAGACAGGGAGGACCAAGCACAGCTGCCCCTATGCCAAGGGCCATGGTTCCAAGAAAGATCTTCCCTCCTCAATATGGTCACAGAGGGTGCTGCAGGAAAAGGCTTTACTCCTTTGTCACAAGATTCACAAATTCCCAAGTGTATTTTAATGACTGCACATGGGGGTGATCTACTGTTTTGTACAGTGGCATATATGTGCACTTGTGTGTGATGTGAGCATGTGTGTATTTATGATACTGCATGCTATGTAGTATTATGAGGATGTAGGCAGACTGTTACCTGGTCTAACAAATTTGACTGGTTCCCCTTCAATGCAGTGTGCATTCATAATCCTGCATAACTATAAGAAGTGCAAAGGGGTGAGTGCATGGGAAATAGGAAGATGTGTGAAATCATGTTTTTGAAGACAGCCATTACTGGCAGGGCCAATTCATTGAAGGAGTGGAATATTAATATATGTTTCTGAAAGGGAGTGTGCAGTAAGGCCTAGAGGCCTAGGGACTTGATCATTAAGGGTTGTTGCATAAGATCGGCTAATAAATGCCATTTATCAGGAATAAGCTTTCTCCAAGTCTCTAAAATTATGCAAATGATTTTGCTCTGTTTGCAAGGAAAACTAGACATTGAAAGGTTTGATGTTGAAAGTCATAAAGTCAACAACTGACAGTACTGATATTTGAATCCACAGCAGTCTCACTTCGATGTGACTGCATGTAAGTACTAACCCATACCATCATTGTGTACCAGGAAACAGGTGATTTGAATGGAATGGGAATGAAGGAATGAACAAAACAGTGTTTCAGAACTGCAAAGTATGATCAGTTCATAGCAGATCTAAGGAGATTTTGATGGTATTCAAGTCATGTCACCTTTATAGACTAACTGACTGAGCAAATGGTTTCAGGTACCTTTACTCCTATTCAGATACATTTGTATAATTAATGCATTCAAGGGCATCTACATTGAAATACATTATGTTCTTCTTTAACATAACTTCCTTGTGTGTATATTCCATTAACTAAGACATCTGCATTCTCTGACTCTGGAAGGATTGGAATTCATTTACTAGTGGTTTAAGGAGCAAATGAATAAACACGTTTACCCAAGCCACCCTACATGAAAAATAAAAGAGGCTTCTATATTTGAAAGCTCTCAGATGACAACACAGAGAAGCACACTGGTCAACGTGCAAACAATAAGAGACTATAATGTACTCAGCCCTAAATGGGACATCTCTATCACACCTTCTCTTTACCAAGGCTCAGGGATCATTTTGAAAGAGAGGGCAGAAAAGAAAGACTATGAATACAACAAAAGTCTTTTTCTGGGTACAAAAAGCAGTTATACATATGAACCCACAGCTTGTGACAACATGTAGAAGATCTGTACAGACTAAAAGCCAGGATGGATGTGAGAAGTAGGCAAGAAGCCCCAATCATAGATGAGGAACTCTTGGCAGTTGATAGCTGCTAAGAGAGGGAGAGTAACTTTTCCTTAAGGATGTGATGCTAGGTAGGATGACAAGGCTCCAGGATGGAAACACACCCAAGAGATTTAGAGAAAAAAAATTAGATTTTATAGGCCCTTAAATAAATAATGATAATAAAAGACACGAAGTTGGGGTGTAGTAATGTGGTGGAGAAGATGGGAGGGGTGGAAATATAATCGGAATATGCTGTATGAACTTCTCAAAGAAAAAATAAAATAAATTGATATGTCCACATCTAAAAATTAGAAGTAAATTATTAGTCAGAGCTTTTGTTTATAGTAGGTCCCTGCATCCCAGCTTACCATTATCACGTGATGTGAATGACAGGGCCTGTGATATTTGTTCTCAAAATCTAGGAGATGGTATGTGAAAGTAAAATATATATATTTTGAACTCACACAAAAAGGCACCCAGTTAATGCTGTGAATGCTGACACTAGGTTAGTCTGATCTTGTTTTGGTGCCAGATACGATGCAAGGTAGAGGTCCTTGTCCTCTGTTAGACATCCCAGTCATCTGGGGGCTTGCTGACACCTACTCTGCTTGGCCCCTTCCTCAGACGTCCTTGTTGGTGCCCTCTAAGAATATCTCTTTCTTCCAATGCATAATTTTTATTGAAATTTTGGGTATTTCACATAGAAATCTTAATTATCTTTATGCTCCTTCTCCCATCTGCACCGTCCGTTATATAACCCTCCCCGCAGATTTCATGCATGTGGCCATATATGTTAAGGCCTATTGAGTCAAGTTAGTGTACCCAGCTGTCCCCCAGTGCAATTTCATCCACTGGGACTTAGCCTGTCTAGAATCACTTCCTTAAAGACCAACTCTACCTCACTTAACAGTAATCAGTTGCCAATAGTTCTTCAGCAATGTAATTTCTTTTTTCACTACTACCTACTAAATATGGATCTTTATAGTTATAGACAAGTTTTCTAGTCACTGCTCATCAAAGAAACTTCTTTTGTAATAGAGACTACTGAAGAGTTTTATAACTGGTCACATACAGAGAATAAGTGTCAGATGTCTAGCCCTAAGTGACACATCTACAATGGAATCTCTACACCTAAGGGCCACAGAACATAGTGAAAAAAGGGGGTAGAGGGAATATTAATGCGTTTCTCAGCTCTTATCAGCATTCCTCATGCAACAGAGGGTAATGAACACAAAAGACCACACATGGCCAAAGCATAGAGAATAAGAATCTGCAGAGTGTGGGGCTCTGGACAAGATTCCTATATTAAACTTCATCCAGTCAGGGCTCAGGGCCATTGTGGAAAAGAGGGCAGAAAGACTGTAAGACCCAGGGTAGGAGGTGCAGGACCATAAGAAAATAGAATTTTACAGGTTCCTGGGACCTCGCTCATATAAAACAATAGCAATGGTGCCAGCATACACAAGCCCCGTGCTGACTCAATCAGACAAAATCCCAGACCTGAGGAAACAGGTAGCAGGGCCCAACTTTAGCCAAGCATTTTTCATCTTTAAAAGAAGTTCTCATATGCAGGCACAGAGAAAACTCCAAGAAGCATTTATATAAGGAAAACTTCTGCCAGGGTTCCAGAAAACATTACATGGAAAGAAGAAGGGATTGTAATGGAACTAGGTTGCATGACACAAAGTCTCTGGAAGACACCAAAGTACTTTGTCTAACAGGCTGAAGCCTTGATATATAGGAGTTCAGATATAATTAGTGATGGAGAGATGCTGGGATAGGGCTGAGTCCCATCTCCTTTCCACAGGCACCATGATAATAATCTGTGAAGTGGGAGCAGAAAGGTATTAGACAGAGGCTCCTGACACACTTTCCTGGTCTTGTCTGGCCTGTTTCCATACAGAATTTCCAATTATCCCTGTGTGCCCTGTGTGTCATAAGGAAGAACAGAAAAAGTAGGGACAACTCAAGGACTCTTGATATCAGAGGTCATGAATCTTTCCATAAGTGGCAGAGAATATTTTATGATTCATAGATTATCTGATCATAATTGCAAGTACAGTAGAAATAAAAATGTCTTAGACTATGAGTAAATGAGTACACATGGCTGCATTTTTCCACCCACAGCAGATGGATCTGGCATGCATGTCATCATTTGGTTGGTTACATATAAACCAGGACTCAAAAATCACATGCAAAGACACCTTCACCTTCCATAAAATACATGAGCAATGCAATTCATAATGGGGCCTTGATGGACAAGAACGTAAGAAATCAGGAAACTAATGAGGACAGAGCTCAGAGACCCAAAGCATTTCCTCTCCCTTCAAGAGGACATGGGAACATTGCTCTGCTCCCAGGGCCAACTTGGGAAGGGAAGAGAAAGGAATGCAGACTCACTCAGAGAAGAAACATTCCTGACATGAAATATGAACTTCAAATTGACAGAGGATTTCGTGAACTGCATTTGGATTCCAATGAAAGAGGTCAATGTAAACCAGAGGTGATGGAAATCCTTTACTTAGCAAAGTTGTTTTCTCTAGCTATTATCCAACATATGCTGTAGTTATTGATAAATAAAATGCAATTGGTTTTTTTCTGATAGTGGTGTGTAGAAAATACGTCATTTCTGTGTTCCTACAAATACACAGTGCCCCTCCTAAAATATGAGTCAGTATATAAAATACTCCTTAGAACATTTCATGCCAAAAAAAGAGGTTTCCTTAATTCCTAATGTTTACTGTCAAATTTTATCATGAGTATTCTTTTAGAATGGAATTATAATTTGGATTTAGTCAAAAACAGTTTCTGTTTCAGATCCCTGTCAAGACCTAAGGAGTAGAGTAGGTGTTAGAATATTATGTCAGAGTTGACTTTTACTCGACTGGAATTCAGGTTTTTGCTGTAAAATCCCTTCATTAACTTCTTCTAGTGGCATCTATTTTAAGCACTATACTATGAAAAGTCTGTTGTGGTTTACCACATACATATACAATTATTTTCAATTGCCTTTTTAAAAAGGCGTAAAAGTGAGTTCAGAAATTTCCCTTTCTAGAAGGTAATTGAGAAGTTCAATCTGTCAGCCTGTGAAATGACTAGTCTTAGAAATACTTTTGAGTCCCTACCTCCCGTTCGTTCTGTCTTTTCTCTCTTACTAAACTATTTCAAGAACTGGAAAAACCAACAACACAGAACTCAATTATATGAGTGGTTTCACCTCAGCTGAAAGTTCCCATCAAAGTCCCTCGACTTCAAGAATCATTTTGAAAGAACAATGTAAAGTATAAATTCAAAATTTGTCTCACAAAAATTTTAGTGTGAGGCTGGAGAGATGGCTCAGCGGTTAAGAACACTGGCTGTTCTTGCAGAAGACACGGGTTCAAATCCCAGCACCCACATGGCAGCTAACAACTGTCCGTAACTCCAGTCCCAGGGGATCTGACAGCCTCTTCTGTCCTCCGAGGGCATTGCACAACACGGGTGCACTTACCTACATGCAGGCAATACACACATACACAGAAAATGAAAATAATAAAAGAATGTTAGTGTGAACAGCTATAATTATTTACAAGAGTGGAAAAGATGAAAGAGGAAATGAGAGTAGTTTCCCTGCTGTCCTTGGCAAACCAGCCTTCAAAAGCAAAGGAAGGAAATCTCTCTTTCCATGGAAGGCCCAGTGAAATCACCACCCAGCCGGAACACCTCTGCAGAAATAGGCTGATTGTGTTCAACTCAGGGACTCTGTCTGCCCAGTTATGTAAAACTATGAATTTTTTTTTCCTTTGGAGTTATACTCGTATGCTTAGAAGATTTTCTGGGAGACTTAAAGGTATATCAAGCATTTCTTTCTTTGGTTTAAATAGAACAGGGTTAAATACATGCATTGAATTTCTTAAGCTTATTTCTATGCACTGGAGTTGAACATAGTAATGCATTATTTTCCAAGAAGCTTTAAGGAGATAAAGGGTTGCTGGACTATATTTTACTTGAGAATTCAGTGACAGCTACTAATTTTTCTATTAGTTTAAGGCTTCATATTAAGTACAGAAACATCTCAATTACTGTCTCTAAAAAAAGAAACATCACACAATTCATACCTCAGCATACAGTAGATATGCAGCAGAAATTTTCTAAAGGACTTATCACTGGTCATATTTTATTGCATTTTCTTATGTTTTAGACTTGAATGACTTACTACTGGGAATCAATAGGTATTTGAAATATAAAACGGTGTTATATGATCTAATCCCAGCTCAGGAAGCACGGGTGTGCCGCCCCGGTTCTTCTGATAATTGGTTAGATCAGCTCCTCTTCTAGTCTATCTCTCAACTGACTTCTGCAAAACAAGCTCAGTTCCTGCTGACTTTGGCAGTGAATGGTGTCAGGCAGTGAATGACGACAGGAAGAAGACCTTCTCTTCGCATCCACCCCATTGCCTTCTTGGTGTTTAACTCCAACATTGCATCTGGTTTTGGTGATTCTATCAATTATAACATCTCAGGAATCCTTTGGTGATCAAAATGGTCATGTGAGTTAGACCTGGAATCATACTATCCCATTCTCCACAGTGATTGATCAAATACCAGAAATGTGCCCAGCACATACTACTCACATTGCTATCAGAAACATTTGAGAGATTCATTTGAGAGAAAGAGACCTAAATGGCTATCATTTATACAATGTGTGGAAAACCTGTTTCACAAAGGATCACAAAAGAAGAAAGTAAAATAAGTGTAAAAGTGAGAAAGAGAAGAAAATGGAAGGCTCGGAGAGAGTCAGGAAGGAGAAAAGGAAGTCAGGTGCTGCTTAGAGAGACAATGGACAAAGGAGCTAGCATGAGGCTACCATTTTATTTCAGTCTCTGGGTCCAGGGTGCCTTATGCTAGCCAATTCCTTGACTTCAAAATTCAGTGGACAAGGGGCTGCAGAGTTGGCTCAGCAGTTACAAGAATTGGCTAATATAATCTCTTGCTTCAAAATTAAAATTTACCTAGAGTTGATTATAGTTGTTTTTACTTGTACTGTGAAAGCCAAACTGAATTTCCTTAGGAAAATAGCTCACAAAGGTTCTTCAGAACAGGAAAAAATGGACTTCCTCCACACAAGACATGGGCAAGTGGCATGAAAGAGATAAGAGGAAGGGCATTCCACATAGAGGGAAGATGAGAAGGAAAAGGTGGTGTACTGGGCACTGTTCTGTCACTGTCCCAAAGCCCATGCATGTTCCCTTCCCTAACTACCTTGCATATGAGGAGGGCAGTCGTGACAGTTTGCCAGTGAAAAATAAGCTAAGGGTGACAGAGAGAGCTCTATTGTCATGGAATGGGAAACTAGTGGGGTGAAGGACTGCAGAAACTGGTGGAGCTTTTCCTATTGCCCCATTCCATGTTTCCCTAGCTCCTGTCTGGAGCATGGGTGACTATGTTAAAGTGCAGCAGTCATATTGTGAACACAAGGCTACCATTGTACTAAAAATGCTACAAACAAGATGCCCCAAAACTCATGTCCCTGAAGGTATTCCTGAGGAGATACCACTACCTCTGAATGGCTTAACTTCTTCTAGATTTATTTCATATGCAAATATTAACAGTGTGCTTAAGACTCCGTGAATTGAATATTCTGTTACATGAATCATTCTAAAACTACACAAGGATATTTGAAACTACAGAGTATATATGAGGAAAAGTCAGAACTGATACTCAGCAGTGGAGTGCCTGTAAATGTACGAATGTCTGTCCTGAAGAGTTTATACCTGTACTGAGCTGATGCTCTGTGTTTAAGCATGATCTCACAGAATAAAAGATGGGTAGTTAACGGAGGGCCAGGAAGCAGGAAGAGCTGAAACTAGAAAGTGACTGGGCCAGACTGAAGAGTATGAAACATCACTCTAAGGAGTATGATCTTACTTAGGAGAGCACATTTAACATTTCTACACATCCTTATATGAAACACACTGTATTGATGAAGTCATTAATTAGTGATGGTGGAAAGAACCTTCAGGCATTCTGCTTCTGTAAACTATCCTGCCTGAAAACCAATGGAACTTCAATGCATAGAACACTACTCTTATGTCTCCAATTCATTTCTGGAAGTTTATTTCAAGAGATATGAATATTTGGGCCACCAAACACAAAACTAGTTATTAGTTTGCAGAAACTGGCATTTTGAAGAAACCAGGTTTTTGCATTGACTAATTTACAAATGGTAGTAAGAGAAACTGAAATTCAGGTTTTCCTCAAAGAAACCTCCAGAGGAGGAAATCTACTTCTACAAAGAAATTTATATATAATTATACAATATGGGAGTTAAGGTATTAAACAAAACCATCTGCAATAGAAGTGGGAACTACACAGACACCTACAGTTGACCAACGTGGAGTGAACAAGAGGTCGCAGAATGCTTATCCCTAGATAGGACATTTACGTCAAACCTCTGCCTCCCAAAGCTCAGGGATCATTGCAGAACAGGGGGCAGAAATATTGTAAGGTGGTGGAGGACCACAGGAAACAGTCTTCCAGACAGCTGGTCAATTACTCATATGAACTCACTGTAATGGTAACAACATTCACAAGTCCTATGCATGCACCAACCAGACAAAATCCCAGCATAGACATGGGGACATGGGCAAGAAATCGCAACACAACCTAAGGAAGTTTAGCAATTGATGGCTGCTGGGAGGGGGAAAGACAGTGTTATATAGGGATGGGACTCTTGGTAGATTGACAGGGCTCCACCCGATGGACCCACACTGAACGACATTTGGGGACACAAATCAAACTCTACAGGACATGTTTTTATATATATGAGAGTAAATTAAATTGGTTGGGAGGCCATGGAGGAGGTGTGGATAGGGGAGAGGTTCTAGATAGCATCAAACTAGATTGTATGAAAGTTGCAAAAATTCAACTAAAAAGTTTTTTAAATGGGAACTATGGGGCTGGAGAGATGGCTCAGCAGTTAAGAGCACTGGCTGTTTTTGTAGAAGACCTAGATTCCATTCCCAGCACCCATACATGGCAGCTAACAACCATCCAGAACTCCAGTTCCAAGGTATCCAACACTCTCTTCTGACCTCCACAGGCATTGCACGATACTGGTGCACTTATGTACATGCAGACAAAACACTCATACATATCAAATATAAACAATTCATACATGCATTTTTAAAAATGGGAACTAGAAAACAAACTTGCAGGACTATTAGTGCCTGGATTTTAGACTGTACACCTTCCTCAGGCGTAAATGTTTTTAGGTAAAGCAATTGTTATCTGCTAAAATGTTAAAACAGACTATTTATCTTTCCATTACCCATCATAGTAGATAGCTAGTGAGAGAACTCTCCAGCTATCCCAAAGTGCTCACTCTTCACATTTCAATCATTTGAACTCTTACTGAAAATTGTTCCCTCTTGCATGTGTGTTGGCCTGCAGGATGCAGGATGCTGGCTTTGTGTATATATTATTCCCTCTGCATACACGCCAAGGGGCACCAATGCCCCATCCCAGAATTTTGTAAGTATAAAGTCTGCTTTTCAGAATAAATCATTTGCACACAAGCTGACAGGCATAATACCCTGATGGACGAGTGCAAAGACCACCCCCTCCTTGTTCCTTTCAAGTAGAAAAATCAATTGTAGATGGCCTTTCTGATCTGATTATTTTTTTGACATATACAAAAGAAAATAACTTTCTCCTTTGCTAACTTAAAATAGAAACCAGGAAACGTGACTTCAAAATACTTTTCCAGTTTTCCAAGCACAAGCAGGTTTTATTTTCTCTACCTTCTACAAATCTCAGCAGTCCCTTTGAAGACAGATATTTCCAGTTCACTAAAAACACCACTTTCTATTGATCAGTTCTTTTATACTTTGTCACAGGAAAATACAGGCAAACTAGAGTTTATATTTCAAGGCTTACATTTAAACATTTAAATATTCTCCTTCAGATTTCTTTACAAGCAATAAAATATGCACAGGAAGCTGTGTGTCGGTTATTAGACTTCTCTTTTTGCTCAATATGAGGAAATTCTTCATAGGATGAATTTCATTGATTTTTTTTGTATGCATGTGTTTGTATGTGTGTGGTTTTCTTTTTTAATATTATTATTATCATTAACTTACTTATGAATTCCAGAAAATTCTATTAGGAGGACATTGCTATGTTGTTAGAATTAACCCAAACTGAAAGAGCAATGAAAAACAGGTGGCCTAGCTTCAACATATTACCATGGGAGAGACATGAAACCTAAGGACAGAAAGAAAATTGAGAAAATGTGGATGAAAATTCTCTCAAACATATTCTTTGGGTCTGTAGAAATAATTACAGTGAGGCAGAAATTCTACCATGGTCTAAATTATCTCTGCAGACTAGGGAATAAAACATTGCTTATAAAACAGCATTCTGTCATAAACAGGCACTTTAAATTTTCTATTGTATATGACAAAGATTGTACATATTCAAATTAAGAAAATGATATAAATTGCAAAAAATATTTCCCATATTTTATGTAAAATGATTTACTTTGTTTACTTTGTCATCCAGTTCACTGCACACAGCCCATTTAAAAACACTTATTTTAAATTAGACACTTGAACAGAATGTGGTCCCAGGATGTATTTTTGTGAGTTTGCTTTTGTCATCATGGGTTACTGGGCTACAAATACTGTTATCATTTTAGTATTGGAAGTGGTACTTAACCTACAGACAGGGTCCCAAATATCTTCATTCCCCTTGGAAAACCAGTTATTACAGGAAATAGCTTAGTAATATGAAACACAACAGTTAATACTCAAGCTTTGGAACAAAAAGATTTGATTACAATATATTAATTTGTAAAAAATAAACGAGAAAACTTTTGGATTGAATTTCAGAAAAATATGTGCTTTCATATACTTACTTGAGATACATCTTACTCATAAAAAATTTATATTAAGAGAATCTATACATTGCTTGGGACTTTAAAAAAGTACATATTTACAAAGAAAAACACAAACATGAAAACAGAGCATTTCTACAGCTTACAAATCTGTTTTAAGCTTTTAAACCATTGAAAACAATCTGACCCTCACCAAATCTGCAAATACTGTACAGGACTGAGTCAGGTCTTCACCAGCTCCCCAGTGACTAACACACTTAATGAATTTCCTTGAGATTTTGTTTCATTATCTTATTGCATTCTCTGACTATGGTCCTCATCACCCAACACACACAGACTGACTCCATGTCCTGACCAGAAGTTACAGCAGGCAAAAAGATTCACTTCTTAATAGGATGTTTCATATCTCCAAGTGAATCACCATCTCCTTAGCCCTGGGCACTCTCCTCTATCATAGGGAAAAGCCGTGCACCAGAGCAACAAGGGACAAGGGATTCCAATGCAGCCCATCTTGTGCATGGAAGTAATTTTCATTAGGAGAAACCAGTCATTGTATGCAATATTCCTTTAATATAGTGTAGCAGTTTCAACAGGAAAAGAAGCAAACAGAGAAAACAGGAAAATCATCACAAATACTATATTTTCTCAAAGTTGAAAATCACTTTGAATATTTTTGTGTTTTAACTTTTGTTATTTATTAAGAATACATTGGGATAGCTAACATTTTGGCTAAAATGCTCCTCTGATTTAGAGTCTTAAAAACTATAAATTACTTTAAAATTTTAATGTTGTCTTTTAGCCCTACACAGATTCAATCAAGAAAGCCACCATATGTATTGCCTTATCAATAATCTCTTTCCAAGTGTGTATGATGCCACTGCTAACAGTGGTCAGATTCTGTGCACAGCTGCATTGGAGGTTCTGGTATGTGCTTCTCTATGTATGTTATTCATCAGTCTGTGCTTTTCCTTAATACTAAACCTTGAGGTGGGAGATTTAGCTAAGTTGACAGAGTGTATGAAGCCCTGGGTTCGACCTCTAGCACTGCATAAACTGAGCATGGTGTGTGTGTGTGTGTGTGTATGTGTGTGTGGTGTAGAAGGAAGGAAAGCAATGAGCAAAGAAAGAAAGAAAGGATGGCCTTTAAATTAAACCCAATAAGCAAAATAAATTTATCCTGGGAATGTTGATCTTATAAAAAATATGATATTCTCCAGGAAACTCTTGGTGGACATTTGGCAATAATTTTAAATTATTCACCTATAGCACCTTAAGTAAAAATCTTAAGACTGAAACAAAACCACCAGCTACTGGAGAGATGACCCAGCCATTAAGTGCACTAACTGGGCCATGGGTTTGCTACCCAGCACCCACATGGTGGCTCACAATCATCTGTAGCTCTAGTTTCAGGGGATCTGATGCCCTCTTCTGGTTTCTAGGGGTACCAGGGACACATCTGATACATATACATATAAATAAGCAACACTCATACACACACACACACAAAAAAAAATAAATCCTTAAATAAAAACAACTATGAAATTGAAAGTCTTGCTTAAGGTAAATAAAATATCAAATATCTTCACATATTTTATCATTTATTAGTTGGCACCAGTTAGGAAACTTTTGCTATTTGTTTGGTGCTAAATTGGAATAGAGATTAATTTATACTTCTCAATGATAAGCTCACTGCGTGGCTGTCAGGATTAAACAAGTTCATGTGTGTAATATGTTGGCAGTACCGAATAGCCCCCAGAAGGCACTTAGTTATTGGTACCAATCAGAAGGGAAAAGTTACCCTTCACAATCATAGATGCTAAGCAGAAAGCATACAGAATTCTTCATAAATTATATTGACCATTCTAATTTAGCTATTCAAGTCCTAGGTTTAAGTTACTTCCATCTTCTTTTAAATTTTATACTATTTTTATAACTTTTCTTGAGTTCTACTATTTTGAACATCCATGTTACCTGTAAATAGCATAACAAAAAGTAAATCACAGTCCTTGTCCTTAAGGATGGATACACAATACAAAAGAAAGTCATCTGCTAAGCACATTACAATTTGCAATGATTTTCCCAGTGAGGAATTCACACTGAGTAGAAAGGCCTATTTTACAAAATACAGATGAAAGAATTAGTCATAGTTTCTAAGAGAGGACCTAAGAGTTAATAAACTTACCCATCGTCATGACTTCTAGAATTTTAGAATTTACTTTTACTCAATGTGCATTCCTAAAAATTGTGCGTATTTATGCAATTCAACTATCCCAAATTTTCTTTTATTCATTTTTTTTCCCTCCACACTTTCCTTTTCTTTTCTTCATTAAAAATAACCTGAGTGAAAGAAGAATCATGTCTACACTGGGCTCCCGAACTCCTCTACCTGAGGATCCCCCTGTATTTGACAGGTAAAGTATTCCAAAGAAAAGTCCTCACAGAGAGGTCAGGTATTCCACCTTTTCTGTCAGACACATTTGAATTTCCCAGTGATGTAAAGGTGATCTTGTGTTCTGTTTTCTACTGTTCAAAAAACATCTAAACAGGACACATAATAGTCATTCAATGAACAGTTACCAAAAATGTGTTGATCCGTCAGTAGGTGACAAAATTAACAGGATGGGAGCTGTCCTGTCTCATGGTCCCAGCTGGAAGAGAACATGGAGCTTCATGGCAAAACATCCTGAGTCATTGTTGTGTTGCTTCTGTGACATACAAATTTTCAGTGAATATTTTATTTTTTTCCTATATTAAATCTTCCCCACATCTCTAAAATACATTCCATTGGGAGAGAGCCCTTTGTTTCACTATCTTCTGTTTAAGGGGATTAAGCTACTTTCAGGTTGCACTCTGCAAGATCTGTTCAATTTGAACGTAGCTAACTTTTAGGAATTTTCAGAGCCAGTTTTTAGCTATTGCTTCCCACAAAATATTCATCAGTTGGGGCGGGGGGAGAAAATCAACTGCCTTGTGGGACAGTCACTGACTTTGTAACTTTTTAAACTTATAGTAAACAATGTTCATTAAGGATTGTTTATTTTCTCTTTTCCAGTCTTCTTTATCTGTCTAGTTTTTTAGCACTGGACTTTATTTTCCTAGAACCTAAAACACATTGTGAGGAAGGTAATAGAATTGTAACTGAAGTTACTACCTCTATTCCCCTCTCACCTTATAAGTTTCCAAAAATGCTCTTTCAGTTTACAAACCTGTGTTTTTCATTCATGATTACCATACCCATTGTGAATATCTTTCACCAAAGTGAAATAGCAATACATTTGATGTAATGCAAGCTTTTCTGTGCTCTAAGACTAAACCAGAAAGCTCTCCCCACTCAACAGAACCACTCGTTGCCTGACCATGTGGATCCACTCACCAACCATCTGAAGCCATCCTGAAGGTCCCTTCCTCCTTCTACACCCATTGGATGTTTCGACACGCCACTCAAAGGTGACCTAGCCAATGTCATCAGTACTCTCATATGCATGATCCTCTGCCTTTACAACCACACAGTGGATTCTGACAACAGGATTGTCATTATTTTGATGGGTACCAAGTCTATGGAGGTAGAGACTGTGTCTTAATTGACCCATGCTTGGCACAGAATTATCCTCAAAGATGTAGGGTTTTTTCCTGATTCCTGGTATCATTCTATCTGTCAAAATGCTTCTCTTTCAGTTAATAACTCAAAATGTTTGACCTAAGTTCTCAGAAAGTTTCCAGAAATTTTAACTGGGCTCTACACTTTGTTATTTAATTTATTTATTTATTATTTATTTATTTACTTACTTATTTATTTATTTTTACACACTGAATGCTTTGATTCATTTTTGGTCCAAAGATAAGATGATCAATACAAAACTCTGGTGTTCCAGGCTCACCAGTCTTTAAGGTCATGACTTTATAAACCACAAGCCATATAGGCTTTTTCAATAGTTAGCAAGTTAGAAGTCTACTGTAAAAGATCACCTTATGAAATTAAAAAATTACTGGGAGGAGTCTGAAATGTAATTAATCTTCATAAGCATGCCTTCCTGAACTGCTACAATTGAGAACATACTGCCTGTGTCACAGGGCTGATCCTGGTTCTAAGTGAGATGAAAACATGTAAATCACCTTAGAGACAGACTGCTTCACAGAAGTTCTGGCTGGAACTTCTTTCTCTGATATTTTCCTTGTTAATTATCAAAATCACAATATAAGCTTATTTTGATATTCCACCTGTCTCACCCATCTTAAATTCACATGAAATCCGAATGAACCTGATGTCAGTGAGAACACCAGATGTGTTCATTGCAGTAATTTGCAGCCTACATCTGACTGCTTGTGTGAAAAGCACAACGACACACCCTGAGCCGTGTAGCAGCAGTAGCTGCTTTCAACTATCTCAATATTTCTATATCAGACACGAAACATAACTGAAAATATTTATCAGCGATTCATGAGCTGATCTTATGATCTAAGGGGTGAATAGGCATAGAAGGAAAGATACTATGAAAAACTTTCATATAGTCTTGAATAATGGTTACAATTTTCACCTTCAGAAACAACACAATAAATACAAATCAGTAAGCCAACTACGGGTCTTACAGCTCTAAAAAGTGAAAACTAGCACTACCTATAATCTTAAAGTTCATCCTTATAGCAAGTAAAGCCCAGGCATCAGTTGGAGTAACATCATATAGTAAGTTAGGGAATGGTAGGAAAATAAATTTGGATGTAGGGTATTTTATAGATATGACATAGTATATATATAAGGACCAACTTAGCCTTTGCAATATTCCACCCAAGGGTGGAACAGGTGTGCTCTTGGCAATATAAATATTGCACATTTCAATTTCTGGCATAATTTGAAATGCATATTGGGATGGAAACAAACTGTTAAGAGGCCAAAGTATGAGTGATTTTAAGGAAGCCATATTGGATGATAGAATGACTTTCCCACATGAGAAAGCACATCATTTTTACATCATATGTTAAAACCAGTGATTCTAAAGTACTTATAACAAAAGAAAAACTTTAAACTGCTTGCTACTGACTTTTTCCTAAGCTTTTTAATACCAGTAGTAGCATTAGAGTATTTTATAGTGGCATGTAATTAACTTGTACACAATGATGTAATATTCCAGTCTAACGATGCAGCATTAAAAATTGGGCTAATAGAGAAAAAAAGTATATCTCAATATGTTAATGCCTAACTCGTTGTTTAATTGAATTATACCTTGAAAGAAAAAGTAACTCCATATCAAAGCCAAGTATGAACATTTCTGTGGGTATTACTAAACAGCAAAACAAGTTTGTTTTCCTAAAGTCACTCACAACAATCACATTTCTACACATAAAAGATGAACAATGTTTGTATTATCTTCCTTAATGATAATACTTTTTTAATTCAATAAAAGCACATGACTTTCAAGTTAAGGCAGCTGAATTCTTCCTTTCCTACTGAAAGGAGCAATAAGAATAAGATGCAGATTTTACAGGAACATCACCTGGTGTCCAGGCTGAGAAAAAATGGTAAATGTTAATTTAAAATATTTAAACATAATAGTACACTTCACAAAATATGGATTTAACAAAATTTTATAACAAGTTTATTGCAGGGGGGATTTGTTTTTAATTATAACATCAAATCAAAGTTTATTTTGAAATTCTTTTCTGTGTTGTTTCATTTAAAACAAGGCCCATAAAATGGAAAGCTGTTTTTCTATTTTATACACTTACATGATCATTAGTTTACCAAGGAAATTTCTAAAAGAACCACCAGTGGTGGGATTCCCTGTGTGTTTAAGCACTGGTTGGGGAGGTATGAAGACTGGCTGGAAGGCTTTGCAACGAAGGAGCGTTTCCAGGCAACCTTGCACAGTCGAGCAGCCTCATGCCACAGAAACAATGACCTGTACTGGCAGAGATCCTTTAAAGGGGAGACTGCAGAAATACAGAGTGCGTGTGTGTACCGTTGCCTGAAAATAACAGATGATTCAAAAATGAACAGTAGTAAATACATTGAAATCCTTCAGAAACGGGTACAGCCAAACGTTAATCCTTTACTCACGTTCTTTCAATGGTTTTCTATATACAGGACACAACTTCAAAAATTATTTCACATCCTTAGCTGCCTATCCAGACTATGAGCAGAGCACGTTAGGATGTATTTTACTGTGCAATCTGATCTGCCCCTGCTAACCTCAACCTCTGTACCTGTCTCAGTTTGAAAATGGAAACACCAAAACTAATATTGCAGATGCTCTCCTGATACCATATTCTGTGATATTTGTTCTGGGAAGTAGTCAACGGCAATCCCATCTGGCCTTGTGGAGAATTATCTATCCTGGACTTTCAAGTGACTAGACTCCAAATTTGAATAAATCTCTCATATTGGTTTTAATTCGAATCATGATTATTTCTTTTAATGGTTTCAAGTATTGAAACAGGATTCCTAAATACAATGCTCATTAACGTTAGAATATAAATAATGAGAAGATGCACACAAGTTAATCCCAGCATACACATGGCAGCTAACAACTGTCCGTAACTCCAGTTCCAGGAAATCCGACGGCCTGTTCTGTCCTCTGCAGGCATTGGGTGACACAGGTGCACTTACCTACATGCAGGCAATACACTCATACACAAAAAATAAAAATAAATAATATATTTAAAAAAGATAATTCCTATAATGTTTGCTCAGTTCTGCCAGTCAAATAAACATGTAAGACTTATAAATTAAATGAAATAAATTAAATATAAATTAAATTGGATGATCTAATAATAGCACTAATAGTAGCAAACTCTGGATATACCAGCTCAGTCTGTAAGCAATCTTTTGCCATGCAAGTTTGGTAACCTAAGTTCCATCCTCAGAAGCCACACAAAGGTAGAAGGAGAGAACCAACTTCACAAAATTGTCCTCTGCACACCATGACATGAACCCCCTCACAAAGCACAATAAGAAAGTTCTAAAAACAGTAGCAAACTCTTATGTCTATAATTATAAATTTGAAGAAATCTGAGTTTGATAACAATCAGATAAATGTAATCCAGTAGTGAAAGCATTACATCACATGCTGCCTATCAGTAGATGGAAATAGCCTGAAACATTCTCTGAATGTCAGAAAGAAAATGAAGTTTATATTTCACTTTAAAATGCAGGTATTCTCTTTTCTTAATATTAGACTATAACCATATTTTCATTCAAAACATTCATTTCATACTTGTTCCACACAAAGACCACCACGTTAGTTACGAAAAAGCAAGAATTAAAATGCAAAAATTTGTCAATAACTTTTCTAAAGATGTCATCTGTTGTGAACAGAGATCTTACAACCCCAAATAGTAAACAATATAGGCACCTGAAGAAACTTCTGAAAGGATATGTGGGTAGAAAGTAAACACATTGTTTTCATTAAATTACATAAAACTAGGCTCTATCATGTTTCAATAAAATAAAAAAGCATTCAAAAACACAAATTGCCCCATTCAATGGCTATGCACTGAAAGGCAGTTATAGAATCAGGATCAATTATAGGCCAGCATTGATCTCCTAGGAGAGGAGGTGTGAGGCAGTATGATTTAAAGCTAAGTCATTTGAAATGCAGTCCACTCTGAAGCTATGGACAATGTGGAAAATTATATACCTGTTGCCTTGGTCATTTTAGAGGTTGCAGTGGACATAATTGAAATTTTGGACCAGTAAAATCCTTTTCCCAAGTCTGATAACTTAAATAAACTCAAAAATCAAAAGAAAAATAACTTTCAATTTGTTTTAAATATAACCAAATAATCAAAGAAAACTAAAACTGGAAGGTGGAGGCTGAAGAGATGGCTCAGCACTGGCTGCTCTTCCAGAGGACCAGGTTCAATTTCAAGCACCCACATGGCAGCTAACAACCTTCCATAACTCCAGGTCCAGAACATTTGATGCCTCTTCTGACTTTCACGGGCACTGGATGGTATAAGTACACTTGGATTATGCAGGCAATACACTCATACCGATAAAATGAAAATAAAAAAAATATAAAAAAATAAAAATGAAAGAACACACAATATTCTTTCTTCTTGCAAGTCTCTCTGTCCGTCCCTTCCTCCTTCCCTCCTTCCTTCTTTCCATCTTATTCAAATACACACACAGATTTGTCATAAGACCCAATTTCATTCAAATTATTTTTTCTTAAAACATTTACTTTCAGAATTTCTAGTTCTGCTATCACATTCCAGCAAGTAGTGACACTTTATAATCAGATCTGGTTGGCTTTACTCACAGAGATCAATTTCTATAGCTTCCTTCCTCCACTATTTAACAGTTTAGATTGTTTGCAAACTCAACTTAATAAAGAGTAAAGACATTTATAGCACGCTGTGCTCATTCATGCAAAGATACTGTCAGCTTTTTAAAAAGCTACATAAAACACTTGCAGAAGCCCTTCTAAGATATGCCATGAAAAAAGTTTCTATATTTCCCTTTAAAACAGTCATAAAACTTTGAAACATGTTTAGCAGTTTTAATAATGTGCATGGTGATTGCACAGTTGGATGAGAATTTTGTGCCTTTGGTCATCCAATCATCGGAGGACCAAGATTAGGACTGTCAAATTGTGTCAGGACTTTGCAGTGAGTGCTCACTAGAGTGCTTTTAATCCTCCGGGGTTTTCTCAAATGTCACAGCCATCTGGAGGAGAAGTAGCTTCCCTGCTGGGCTCTACTGACCACAAATTACCTTCTAAGGAGACAGACAACAATAGAAAGCAGTTAATAAATATTTGATTTTTTTTTCCAGAAAGAAGTGAAGAAAATCCCAACCTTTCTGCCTTAATTTAGCATTATATATTTTATCCAATGTACAAACATGACAAAATAATGTCAAAATAATTTAATTTGAGAACAAATACAAAGATATGTTACAAAGTTTGAACACGACTGAAAGGATGTTCACATCACTGCTCATAAGGGCTCAGTTTTCTTTTTAGTTCTTTTTGGTTTTATGATCGATCATTGTACCCAATGCAACAGAAGGTCATAGATATGCATACACACACACACACACACACACACACACACACACACACACACACACACAGACTAAAAAGCCAGATGTTCTGACTCTTTGAAGGGTACTATCTGCAGCTAAGTTCAGGATTCAAAGGATCTAGAAAGTTCTTATATCTTTACCTACAATGTTCAGGTGCAAGGAAAAAACCTCTGTAGGCTTGTGAAAAGTTTTCTATGGAATCAATGATGCATGTGCACGTGTTGTTCTTAAGTGTTGTTGCATAAACTAAATATTCTGTATTATATTGCATTGGCTCCTGTCTTTGTGGTGTAACAATTCATAAAGCATCTTTTATGGATACAGTTCAAAGGAGGAAGCTTTCTTACATCACAGCACAATCAAGTTTCATGTTACTTCCACTGCTTTGTGACGACTGTCTCTTTAAAAGTCTCTTCAAGTTCAGAACAAAACAATTGTATTATGCTCAAATTCCATAATTGTCATATACTTTAAAATAGGGTTTTGTCCTAGAAGTTAAAAGTTTAACTTTTTGAATTTTAAGCATAGCTTTGATATGTTAATTTTCTGCTCCCCTCCAAAAAATTTAATTTCACATCTGCTCTGACTACACGCATATCCAAATCAATATAAAACTTTTTTCCTGCACTGTAGCTCCTTTAACTGATATCCAGGCTCTAATCAGTAGCTAAGCAATATGCGATTTACTCTCAAGACCTAGCTGATGTTTCCTCCTACATCCAGATGTACCTCTAGATTATATAGCAGCATATTTTAGAATGGCATTGCAATTACAATATTTTGTGTGCTATTAGAAATTTTCTTGTTGAGTAAAATTTTTCTTAAAAGGCAAAACATGAAAAGTCTGCTAGATAATGAAAATGCTTTGAAAACTACCAAACTTGAAAGTCCACGTTAATATTTTCTTTATATCTGAAGCTTTATGTCCTTCTTGATGAGTTTGGCCTATTTATATTATTTTTAAAACTCTCTCAACTTGGTGATTCAGATATATTATGCACTGGTGGGTTACTCTACATTTCATGTTGTATTGAGAACCTATCTTAATTCAAGGAGCGTCATCGAAATGTTGCCAATTTTTCTGTTAAACCTGAGTATAAAAGGCAGAACTATATCGGTTGAACAAAGTAAAAAATAGCAGGTGAGAAGAGGGTTTTATTCTGCATAATTAACAGGAGTGACAGGCTCCATGAGGATGGGTAGCATTATGTGATTATATGCACTGAGGACTTTAAGTTCAGTAAGTGACACATTAAGTACTGCTGCAACATAGGAGTTCAATCAATTGTGAGAATGCTAAAAGAAAAATGCCTGTACAAAAGAAAAATCCTATACATAGAATGTGCAGACTTGACATTTTGCTAGCATAAACTGAGTCTATTCAACAAGAGGCAGGTGCAATGTCATCTTATTCTAGAAGAGGAATTAAAATCTCTGCATGATTAAAAAAAAGAACCCAGGAATGTGACTGTCATATGCCAATCATGAACAATGCTGACAAAAATAAAAAGCTAAAATAAAATCTATCAGCAGCCTCCACCAGGACAAACATCAGCATCAACTACTTACGGAACTCTGTTGGCCCTGATGCTTATGAACAAATTCTGTTGCCCAAGCAGGAGTGCTTCTCAGTATCTCATTAAAGCACTAATGCTTATGGGACACGATAAGTACCCAGAGGCACCCATGACTAATGCTTCTACAATAGTGTAGTGTCAAAATGGCATGTCATAGACAACATAGAGTTGATGTCATTTAAGAAACAAACTGCACTGGACCTCAAAAGCAAAATGAGCATAATGAAGCTCTGTTCAATGGCTACTATCAACAACAGGTTGTTGTGCTAATCCTTGAATATATATAAATATATATATATATATGTACATGACATTGGGTGGGGATAGTAAGGGGGCTGCAGATAGGGGAGGGGACCTAAATATGATCAAAATATATTGTACGCAATTCACAAAAGTTCAATTAAAATAGAGCAAAAATATTAATTTTTCAAATAAAAGAGTTATTAGGAAATCTATCAGAAAAAATGGACATATTCATATTATATTGCACATCAAAATTAATGTGAAAATTGGGGCTGGAGCTATAGCTCAGTGGTTAAGAGCACTGACTGCTCCTGCAGAGGACCCCGGTCCTAGTCCCACATGGCGGCTTTGAACCTTCCTTAACTCCAGTTCCAGGGGAAACCGAAGCCCTCTTCTGACCTCTGCGGCATTGCACGACACGGGTACATGCACACGCATGCAGGCAATACACTCATACACATAAAAATAAATAAATAAATTTAAAAAATAAATGTGAAAATTATTTGAATATTCAAAGCGCAAAATTTATACTGTAGTGTTGTAGTACTGGATACCAGAAGTTCTCACTTTTAAAACTAGAAACATAACAAACATTCTCATATTAGTGATGTACCTAATATTTTCAAACCATTTTATTCTCTGGATTATGAGAAAAGACTACAACCGAGATTATGCTGCAACATCAGCATGAAAGAAGGTCTGTCAGATGATATGGCTCTTATAAGTGATGCCACAGGGAGATTGTGGTGCCACAGGGAGATCATTCATACCTCTCACATAAACTAGGAAATACGGAAATACAAATTTCCATAAAAATACCGCATAGAAATTCCATCTATGTCAGAGGAAATCCATTGGCTTAAATATATATTTAAGATATTTTTAAAATTGCGTGGAAATATATCAACACTATCATTAAAATAATAAATAATTAAGAAAAGAGCAAAATCAATATGAAAATATTATATTAACTACTTTAAGAAACAAATTATTTATGATCAACAATGTTTCTGCTTAGCCTTTATGTATTAACCTATGTTACATATGTTTTAAGTTTAAAGGAACAAATGAAAACCTTATGATCTGAATGAAAATATAAGCCAAACTCTCATTCTTTTCCAACAATATCTGAAAAAAATCTCGTTTAGAAAACAAAATAAAAAGCAAAACATAAATTCACTATTTTTTTTCAATTTATTTTAAATAGAAATGTACAAATGAAATGCAGACATTAAAATGAGCACTGCTTTAGGTGCCTCGTTAGCGCAGTATGTAGCACGTCAATCTCATAAAGTGAGTTATTGCACAGAGACTATTAACCCTATCATTCAGGACCTGAGATTTTAAAATGTAAAATACACAGCACATGAAGATATGTAGTGGCCAAATAGACCTATGTTATTCTGATCAAGAAGAAAAAGGAGGGGCTGGAGAAAAGGCTCAGTGGTTAATAGCACTGGCTGCTCTTGTACAGGACCTGGGTTCAGTTCCCAGCACCCACATGGTGGTTAACAACCATCTATAACTCATAAAATAAAACTAATAAATAAAACGTTTTCAAATAGAAGAGAAAGGAATGTTGAAGGATGCCATTCCACAGGGTTTCATGCAGACAGAAACAGACACCTGTGCTGAGATGCTCCACCAGCCCAAATGTCTTCCCTGAACCAACTCGTTTAATGATATTTCATTAATCATCTCATTCAGAAATGAAATTGAGAGAGAGTGTGGAGAGACCTGGGAAGAGTTGGAGTGGGGAGAGAGTTGAAAATGATATAAACACAGTATTCATATATGAAATTCTCAAAAGTAAAAATAATTAAAATTTTATACAAAAATTGAATAAGGATATGTGGCTATCAATAATGAAATGTAGACCGTGCCAAGGGGTTTTTAAAGAAATCTGTATGAAGAAGGCGGAAAAGTTGTAACAGAAAAAAAGACAGACAAAACGAAGAAAACTTTATTAAGTTCTAAAAGCAATTTCTAGGGCCATGGTTTCCCACCCTTTGCACAAAAACAACTCTGGAAATTCAATAGGGATCTCATGATATGTTAAAAGTTCTCGAGAAACACAATGATATTCAACAGCTGTTGGAGAAAACACCAACAACCAAGGAATGAGGCTCTCACACTACATTCCTTTTGATGACATCATAAGATAGGTTTGCCATTAGGCAAAAAGGAACTGCTGCTCATAAATCAATGGACAGGAAATCAGGATGGCAGCACCCAGTCTTAATGTGAGGTCAAGAAGCTGTATAGAACCCAACAGGTGTACATACCCCATCAGGAAGTGTGGGTGGTGAAGAATAAAACACATCCGTCATTTTCTTTAAATTTATAAGCATCATTTTATCAAACAGCTACTTAAATATAGGAATATAAATCTGTCATTTGAACATAGCTACCAAATAAATTAACTATTTCTTTAAGATGATGGCACCAAGAAAAGCTTTCTATGAAATTAAAAACATTTGAAAACATTTGGTCCACAAGCAATCATTGTATCCTGGGGAATTCCAATCACCTTTCCAGTTCAACATCTTGATGTTGCCCTGGGAAATCACACAGCATCCACAGCAACAGTCCAAGTGCTTCCAATGAAGTTTACTCTACCACTAATCTACCAACAGGAAAGCTGGAGCAGGCTAGTTTCCTACTTGCTCACAGTACTGGCAGAAATCACTTTTTAGAAGATTGTGATTCCGTTGGGTTTGATGTGTGGATGGTTGGGAAGGCTGTACAGGGGTACAAGAGACCTCCAAGTGCAGAGAATGGACCTCATACAGATGAGTGAAACTAAAACAGCAGGCAATAATATTCCTAATGCCATTAGAGTGTCTACATTTTTGTTCCATGGGAACATCATCAAAGATACACTCTGTCAGTTCTTCCAGTGTCCAGCACCGTGGTTATCATTCAAACCCTGAAACTCACAACATTTGCCTAAAAACAACCATTACAATCACTGGGTACTTGATAGAAATCCAGACTCTAAGGCCTCACTCAAACTACCATATCAGAATCTCAATTTTAACAAATTTTAACACAAACTAAGGTTTGAAAATTTTTGAGTGAGACAACAACTATAGGAAGCAATGATCAAATAGCAAAGGTTACGACTAAAACTGTGCGTGCCGTGCAGGACCCCAGTCTTCCTGATTGACCCCAAAAGCCTCTCATGCTTCTCTTCCAGAGAAGTGTGCTGGCTTGAAGCCAGTGTTAAATTTAGAAAAGATAGTAGTGCTGTCTTCCAATTTTTTTTTTCCAAAAAAAAGATCTGCTCATGAAACAATGTAATTGCTTAACATATTTCAGTGGTTCCCCAGTGACTTAGAGAATAAAGTTTAAGCTCATTATTATAGCATAAAAAGACCAAAAGACAAGTTCCTGACTCTGCAGCTCGATTCATTTCTTTCTGCCCTTTGTGCTGTTTGAATTTGCCATACTACTCGTTCTGTAAGTTTGAGAAGGCACCACAGTCTGTCATGCTTCTTCAGAAGTTTCCCACTTCCCTGCTTTCTTCACTCAGCCATATCAGTCTAGGAACTTAGCACACCTCTCTCATGGTCTCAGAGCCAAGCCTAATGTTACTATGAAGACTGGTTATAAAGGCTTAGTCTATAAGAATTCTTGAGAGCTTTGTTGTTCACATATGAATGAATTGATGGGCATTTCACATTTTGACCCATCCTACAGTTAGTCCACTATGACATATACTGCAAACAAAAATAAAGAGTACAGTCATAATGGCTTTAGTTTGGATTATAATAGAGGTCTATAAGAAGAGGCAGTTCCATGTGTATTTGCAATGTCTGGAGGCCTTCTGGGTTGTGATAATGGTCAAATGCTACTGATGTGTATTTATCAGTCACTCGGGATATTATTAAACATCCTGTAGTAAGAGTACAGCCCTTCATAATGAACAATGACCTGATTCAAAATATCAGCAGTTTCGAAGTTGAGAATGCTTGGATTATAAGGGCAAGGGTAGAATTTGTTTACAAACAGATTACTTATTATTTAATATTTCTTTTTGGGAAACTGGCTCCACGAAGCTAAAAGGACAAGAACAATCATATGGGGCTAAAGGTCAAGGTCAGTGGTAGGATGTTTGCCTAACATGCATAATGCACTCAGTTTGATTCAGGGCTGGTAAACTTGGAGGTGGACCCCAGATTTCCAACCTTGACAAAAACTGAGTCCTGATTAAGTCAGTGGCAAATAGCCATACATTTACAAGAACATACTGGGATTTAGACAAAAAATACACTCACAAACATGAACTAAGAGAACTATCTTGCTATGAAAATTTGTATATTAATACCTTCAATTCTTATAAGGTCCTGGGAGATTCCATAGTGATCAGGATTTCAAATCCCATGTATCTTGCATGATGCAGACTTAACATCAAAATTTTAACATAAAATGTAGGCAATATTTTTGACATTTTTACAGAAATATGTGAAATGTGATCATCCATTATACATTATATAATCAAAAACCAACAATGAGTATCACAATGTAACACTTCCCAAATTAATGTACCTGTATTTGAACAGTTCTTATTACTTTTGGCAATATATGTTTCTTCTAATGAAAATAAAATCAGTCTATAGCATCTTGTCATTAAAGATATATCATAATGGAGGAGGGAAATAACTCTCAAGTTAAAACAAAAGCAAATAAAAGATACAGAAAAGATATTCTCTGAGAGGGAAAGGGGTTTTAGGAAGCTAGACTCATGTACACTCTTTATTAAGCCATGAGCACTAAGGACAATTAGTCTTGCCAGAGGCTCTGAACTTTGACTAAGCGAAGGACAAGCATGAGCACAGGAAAAACACTTGACTAGGGTAGATGAGGTAAGATCACAGGGTGTGGAGGAGGGGTCCTGGAACCTACAAGTGCAACCTACACGTAAGGTGTTTAGGGGAACAAAGGAAGTTTTGAGGACACAATCACATTCCCTGCTCAATCAGCAACAACAGATGGTGAATCTTTTAATATGAACTATTCTGCATCAACTATTTTGATAGCAGCATTTCAAAAGTGTGTGAGAGAGAAAGAGAGGGTGGAAATAGCATGAAAACATTGAGTGGGTAATACCCGAGAACATCGTTCTAAGAATCCCTCCAGGGTTTCCCTAATGAGAATAAATTGTATTTCTCACAGCCTCAGGAGGCTCTGTATCTATTCTTGCTGTGCTAGGTTGGTTTTACAGTCATCCGAATCCAGGAACATCTTCACGTGTCTGTCTGCCTTGGTAGAGGGTAAGCAATGACACCGAAGAGATCTTATGTTTCTATCTTTGCAATCTCTACTATAATCCAAAGACACTGTACATAGATTAGGGCCTAAACAAACAAAAGATTGCCAAATGGATGACAAAACAAAAAGTAAAGAATTTTTTGTAGTCCTGAAGACCAAAATCATGATTAGAAATGTAGTTGTCTCATGAAACCTGAGGCTTTTGATGAACCCATCCATCCACAGTTAGACTATTGTCCGAACTGTATATCCAGCAACCAGAAGAATACAAAACATATCAGCACATAAAAAAGATTTGATGAATGATTTGAAGGAGCAATTCAAATGACCACATTCATCTATGGTAAAAGATTAAAGAAGAAAGAATACAAAAATAAACTATTTAAAAATGTACTAATTAAAACAAATTATTCATTTTAAACAGGTATATTCAAATTTAGATTCTGATACTAATTTTGGTCCTTTATTTTAAGCTTTCTAGCTTCAATCAAACTTTTTAAAGACATATGGATGGAATGTACATGTACAATGGGTCAAAGTCCATGTCTACTTCCCTAAACTACAGCCATGTAGACAACTTTCTGTAGGGCAAATGACTTAGTAAAACCATATTTAGCATATGTGATGGGCCTTATATACTCCAGATATGAAAACTGAAACAAACAGCATTGTACTTCGCTGTATGACCATTATTACTGACTATCTTGTCATGAAATACTGAAAATTTTATCTTTATTTTCACTATGTTAATATGATTCTACAATCAGCAACAGGGCTGATGGAATATACTGCACAAACCATAGATTTTGGTGTACAACAATAAGCAGATGTTCATATAATTTAAGGACACAGTGGAATGAAAACTTAAGGGACATTAATTACATAGAAACATGATTAATCATTAATGATAATGATTTGTTCACATTTATAAAAATCATTCCAAATCTGCCCATTTGTGCGAAGAAATCTAATGGAAGAATTCAACCCTCTGAATTAAACACAAAATGTATGCTGTAGGGCCTTTCTAACCTAATGTAGTAACTAAGAAATCCATCTTAGGTTTTTTGCTTTGTTTTGTTTTTACTTCTGGAAAGGAACAGACTCTAAGTAAACTACCTGGATAAAATTATAATTTCAAACAAAAATTATTAATTAAAATAGGTTCTAAGAGTGTTGCACTTATAAAGATTAAAGAATGAGTATAGTAAAAAGCAAAAATCAAAAAATCTATACTGAAACAACATAAGACAAAGCAATTTCAAGTACTTGGTGTGGCAATATAAGTAATTGACAGCATAAATCTCTCAATGTATCTGTCAATAAAACTCTGTAGATTCTGTAGGTGATATGATTTTCAACCTCTCACAATTTTAGGAGGGCAGGATGTTTACCAAAAAGCAAAGCCCTAAAGATTTCCCCTTAATACAACAATGTATCCTTTCAAGTGCTTACATTCAACAGTAGTTTCACTCGATTAATTTAAGATGGAATTCTCCACTCAATCCTGGTTGCTCTAGGTTCCTTTGGAAATAAGGAATGACAAATACCTCAGGGAAAATTTCAACTTTTTTGAAAACAAGACTATTAAAATGTAGATGGAAATGTGTGGATGAAACTTGAACAGTTACAGTACACAAAGCTGTAGGTGCCGCTGTGTAAGGCAGTGATTGGTTTGCTGTCTGTGTGAGGAAAAACAAGTGCTGGCCCAGACACTGAGTCTGTATAATATCGCATCCAGATCTTTCTTACATAATAGACTCACTGTCCATGAGTATCTATGGGGAAAGTAATTTTTAACTCAATCCTTAGATAAATTAGTGCTATTTATTGCATGTATTTGAACACACATCTATAAAGAATGAGGTCCTTACCAGTGAGGGTCCTATGTGCCAAATCTCCTTATTACCTTCCATCCCCAGGTATCCATTTTCCTCTCTGCCTTAAAGTGCGTGTTCATATCCTGTCTTTTTATTTAGGCTGCTCTAGTTATTCTGTATGAAATTGAACTTAATATCACCATTATTCTTTCTCTCTCCCTCCCAAAAACTTCCATTTTCTTATATATTATACTATTCAATTATTAACTATTTTTTTCTATCTTTTAGCTATAAATGAAAGTCCATGAGGATAGGCTTTGTTGATAATTTTGTTCATTAATTATCTTAAGCACCCCAAAAAGTATCCACACTGGAAGATTTTCAAAATAATAATAAATAAATAATATACAAATGCTTCCTTAGTTAAAAAGATATGCCACAAATCATGAAGAACTGTATCACAGAATGGAATGTGTCCAGAGATATTTATGTATTTATGTGTCCTCTCTCTCTCTCTCTCTCTGTCTCTCTCTGTCTCTCTCTCTCTCTCTCTCTCTCTCTCTCTCTCTCTCTCTCTCTCTGAGACTAGAAGCATATGAAGTGCTGAACTAGCAAGGAAGGGATAAACTTTTGAAAAAGACAATGAAGAAGCCACCAGAGCCCCACAAACTGCATAGACTACTGACGCTCTTGTTTGCTCACCAGATCTAGTTACTAAGACCCTACTGAGGATACACACACGTTGGCTACACAAAGAAAGCTTCTGGAGCTAAGACGGAATTTCCTTCTAGTGTTCCTAGTGCCAGAGGGTGCCGTTCAGGCCTCTGTAGGAGGAAAACATTGACAGCTTTACCCAGCTAAAGACCTAGTGTGCTACAATACCAACCTGTCAATATGTACCCTTTGATGCAACAGTGGTATGACTGGGGAATACCAACTGCTTTCTGATTGCATCTGACGTCTGCTCCACAGTTAGGAATCCACACTTGGTTCTGAAAACCTAATCCAAAGCGTTTGAGTTGGAAGGTTACAGGCCCTTGGTAGGAATTTATGACAGAGGATTTTCTAAATAGGAATGTGCTCAAAATGCCTTCCAAATATGTATGTGAACACCCACAGACTAGTGTAGCTAGCACTCAGTCTGGATCAGAGACGCTTCCTTTTTGAGTGGAAAGTGGTGGATGCAGTTATACATTACTGGTCAACATGCTAAGAATAAGTAATTGGCAAGTCCTCAGTCCTAAACAGGTCATCTATAACCTCCAGGGCCCAGAGAACACTGCAGAAGAAAGGGCATAAGAGCCGGAAGACGGAGAAGAATGCTGTGAAAGAAACACTGTCATCTGGATTCTATGTGGCCACTGGGAGTGGGAACACACTACAGCAGAGGCTGCTTGCACAAGATGTGCACACACATAAAAAAAGACATGACCAGAGTTGGGAGGAAGAACGTGAGGAAGAATGTGGTCAGTAGGAGTGGGAGGGCAATGAGAGAAGAAAGGGGGATAATTATGATTACGTCACAATGTATCACACACATGGATGAAACCGACAAAAGTTTTTAAAAGACAGGAAAATAAGAAAGGCAAAAAATAAAGGACTTAGCGGAGCTGAGTTTGGTAGACTGTATTCAGAACACAGTACATATTAGCAATGAACAGTTGCCAAATAAAGGCAACCAGAGTGAGCTCAAATTAATATGACAACATGCTACACACTGCACTAGGGCACTGGTCATTAGAAAGACATAATGATTATATACAACGATAAGAACCAAAATATGTCTCCAAAACTCAATTAGATTTATTTTCATTACTTTCCAATTTTTGTCACAACTTAAGGCCTTCATGATGGGAATCCAATAGGTGCTAGCAGTACATAGAAGTCATTTCAAACCACAATATGGTCTGTCTTTATATTAGAAACTTAGATCCTGTTACTACCTTCAAAACAATCTGTGCTCCAACCATAACAAATCCCTACGACACACAGAAAGGGTCTTGACATTTGATGAATTTTCAGTTTGCAGTCGCTGCTCTCCTTTCTTAAAATGACCTTTGCCTCAGAGCCCATATGAAAACCACATGCAAATTAATTTGCTAAGACTCTCTTTATCCCTTTCTTGTAAAGATTTTTTTTCAAACAGTCATGAAGAATTAGTAAGGACTCCTTGCTTTTATGCCTGTCTTGATATTAAATGCTGAACCCCTGAAAATTCCTGTTTATTCTCCTTGCACTAACCATCTTTCTGTCATGCAATGCCTTTTAACAAATATTTGTTGAATATGTGAGCAAGTAGACTCTTGAGAAGCTGTAAACCCCTAGTTACAAAAAAAACAATTGAATTCAGGTTCAGCTGCATTTTTACATTAAAGAGTTGGTCATTATTTGACTATTAGAAACATTTGCAATACATATAGAATATACAGCGTGCATCATTTTGTCAAAATACTCAATTAACTATAATAGTCTATTCATTGATGAAGGGAACAATAGAATGGTAGTACTCATTTTCATAAAAGGCATTGTATAAATAATAGAGGGACTTCTCACTGCTGTCTTCAAACAATGCATTCATTCTTTTTCCTGGAAAATGTTCAAATAATAGACTCAAGAGTCCAATTTTCCTGAACATATGTAGTCATTATCCTAGAATAAGCTTCACTGTGTGTGTCAGGAAATAAAGTGAATTTGTCCTGATGTGAGGATCTTTGCCCATTTCTATTATTTACCAATAGACTCGATGGGAGTCTGATATGTAAATCATGTTAACATAGACCTTTCGTATTTCTGACTAAATGTAATGTTGGGAATATCCCACCCCAAAGCTGACATCAAAGAATCATACTCTGAATATTTCAAGAACAGACCACAGCAGTGACCTACTACACTGTGATATTATCATGTAAATAATGTTTGCAATGAAAAAGGGAGTCACAGTGACCAATAACACATTCTCTGGAGTAAAACTGACCATTGTGGTTGGATCATACCTGCTCTCTTTCAGCAATAGATATTTAAAAATACTTTCATCCTCTGTAATTCTTACACAAGGAAAGAGAAAGTTTTATGTGCAATCCTGTCAAGATGTGACAATCTGTGTTAGAACAATTTAAAAATGTATGAGAATCTGAAAATGAATCATTTAAATATACCAAAAAAGTCCTTTCTTGAGAGTGATATTCTTGAAAAACTACCCAATATTATATCCAAAATGAGCATCTCTTTTCCAGTGAGTGACACTTGGCAGGTTTTCTTCTTTTCCCTTGGATTTACAATTAATTTATTTAGCAGCCTTCAAGCAATTGTTCTGAACTCTGGAGGGTGTTCCAGTGAAAAATTTGGCATAATTAATGGTATCACTTCTTTTCTTATCAGCATGATACCTCTAAAGTTTATATTTCTTTTTGGTTATTCTTAATATAAAAGAAGCAAAAAGGTCAACATTTGATCAGTTGAGGAAAGAATCTGAAAGCCATCGGTTGCCTGCCAAGATCAATCTCTTTCTTCTTATCCACTCAACTATATTTGAGCCAGAATATACTTAAAGGTCCAAATTTGGCTTAGTTTATGAGGAGGAGACACAACTGATTTTTAGTTCTAGAAAGACAACTGAACTAAATGTCAAGTTTCTAAGTTTTGGTCTTAATTCTGCTAAAATCCAGGCAATTTGGTGTCTATAAAAGTTTTTGCTACTTAACTCTCTCTTGTACAGTCAGTGCTTCCTACTGCAGTTTATTGAAAGAAATTTAGTAAAATACATTCAAAATTCTTACGCAAAAAATAAGGTACCATTAAAAGAAAAAAAAGTCTGCAAAATTTCTAAGGACTTTCTGGAATGAACTCCAAACACTAATTTACTAGGCACTACAACTTTTTAAAAAAATTATGTAGAAGTCCCACATGGCATCAGCTCTTTTTAATTGAAGATGCTGCAGATGTTGACCAAGTGACCATGGTAATGATGAGGGAGGCAAAGTAGTTGAAAGGTTGATGGTTTGCAAGCAACTCTTTCACACTAGGACACATGAAAATTGTCTATGTTCATGGCTTGTTGATAGAAATTTACATTTCTATGTTTAAAAAGAAACTAATTTCAGATCTTAGAAGGAAAATTGATAGTTTGTCTTGGGAAAAGCATAAACAGAATCTGATTCCCAGCACCTTATGTGGCAGCTCATAATGGTCTGTAAGTCCAGTTCCAGGTGATCTGATGCCTTTTTACGGCCTCTGCAGGCATCAGGTAGACATTTGATACACATACATACATGCAGGAGAAACACCCATACTATAGGATAAAAACAAAAAATCTGGAAAATCTGCATTACAGGGCTAGAGAGCTGGCTCAGCAGTTAAGAGCCCTGACTGCTTTTTCCTAGGACCTTGTTCAGTTCCCAGCAACCACATGGCAGCTAACAGGCTTCTGTAGCTCCAGTTCCAGGGGATCCAATGCCCTCTTCTGGTCTCTGTGAGCACTGCATGCACATGTGTACTTGCAAGCAGGCAAAGCACTCATACACATAAAATAAAAATAAATAAATTCGTCTGACGAGTTTGTATTCATGCTCAGATGCCGAGGAGCTCAGAAGGTGGGCGACTGTGACCAGCTGAACTTGAACAAAGATTAATGCTGACAGCACAGTTATGAGACTGTCAGAATTGAGAAAGACAGCTAAGACACTTCAGGCCAGATCCAAACTCTGCAGGACAAAGGACATGCAAGGTGGGATGAACTTTACAAAATCACAGAGGGCAGAATTGGTCTTTGAGGAGTTGCTAGTCTTTTGTTTAAGAGTTTGGTAAATATCTTGGTAGAGAAGTGGATGAAACCCAGGGTTCTCACAGCAGGAGCAGGTCATCTCTTCCCCCCAAACTGGCCCTGATCAGGAATATCTGACTGCTTAGTCACCTCACCTACTAGCCTGCCAGCTTGCCAACCTGCCAGTCCATCCTTCCTACTCACTCTCAAGGTTCTCGTAATAATTCAACTGTAAACCTAAAAATTTACAGCCAATTTTGAAAGAGATGCATCCTACCTCAGGAAACCATATGTCAATTGTGTTGTAATGATATGCTTCTTCTAAGTATGTTGTTATTAAATAAATCATTTTTAAAAATTAAATAAATAAATAAATAAATAAATAAATAAATAAATTGTTTTTTAAAAGAAAACCATGCATTACACTGCTGAAAGTGTTTAGACCATGTGCAGATGTCATTGTGCTTAAATGCTGCCATGGGATGGGAAGGGACATGTTGTCAATCCCCATATCTGCCATATAACTGCAGTAAGTTTTTCCTTCAAACTTCCTATCTGTGCTGGATAGCTTTAGTTGTCAACTTGACACACCTGGGCTTAGGGTGCTTCAACTGGGAAATTGCCTCCATTGGACTGGCCTGTGGCCATGTCTGTGGGGAATTTTCTTGAATGATGAGTGATGTGGGAGGGCCCAGTCCACTGTGGATGGTGACATCCTTGGTGGGTGGGCCTATGTTTTAGGAAAGTAGTTGAGCATGGGCCAGGGGAGCAAGTCAGTAAGCAGTGTTCCTCCATGGTCTGTGCTCCACCTTCTGCCTCCAGGTTCCTGCCCTGAGTTCCTACCTTGGGCTTCCTCAGTGATAAACTGTGACCTGGGCGATGTAAGCCAAATAAACCCTTTCCTCCCCATGTTGATATTGGTCAGAGTATTTGGTCACAGCAATGGAGAAACAAGCTAGAACACTATCATAAGTACAACAGAAAGCAATGTTCCTCAGATGAACTCAGTCTTCCACCTCTTTGTATGTATCTCGGTTGTTCCTGGACAGGGGATATGGATGAACTACACTGATGACTGAATAATCTAAGCAGAGAAATCAAGCAAGTTCTACATTCAAAGCCATTGCACTTTGCAGATACCTTCCTTGGAACAATCTTTCCCCCAGATACTTTCTCGTCCCAAATATTGCTTCTTCCTGCTCCCTTTTCCTGCCTGTCCTGTCTAAAATGGCATTTGCAGTGATTCTCTCTTTCCATCTTTTATTTGTCTTCTTTCCTTCCTTCTTTCTTCCTTCCTGTCTTCCCTCCCTCCCTCCCTTCTTTCTTCCTTCCTCCTCTCTGTACACTCATATATCCCTCTCTCTTTCCTTCAACAAAAAGAAACTTTCTACTAAACCTTCTACTAAAGAAGTTTAATTTACTTTTTGGAGGGTGCAATGTACTAGAAGTATGCCAGATGTATCAATTAAATAGAACTGATTAACTTGCTTATATTTACCCATACTTATCATTACTAGTGATAAGACATTTGAAATTTATTCATCATTATTTTGAAATATACATTGTTAGTGACTATAGTCTCTTTGTTTGGAAGAGATCTCAAAAATAGTCATGCCTCTTACGTACCACACAGTGTCACCTTTTGACTAACAGCAGCCTCTTCTCTCCTCACTCACCCAGGCTTTGGTAACCACCATTGCATTGGCTTCCCTGAGTTCCAGAATTGTAGGTTCAGCATATGTGAGGCCTTCCAGCATTCTTCTGTGTCTGCCTTACTTCACTGAGTGCTATGTCTCCAGATTAATCTAATGTATTATAAATGGCAGTTTCCAATTTTAAAGGATGAGTAGTATTCTATTGAGCACAGGACCCTCACTAACTTTCCTTATCCATCACCCATTATATTCCTGGTCGACTCCATATCTCAGCTACTGTGAAAACACTGTACTTAACATGGGAGCATCACCATTTCCTCAACACACAGATTCCAATTCCTGGAGTATAAACTCAGAAATGGGATTGCTGGATCATACAATATATATGAATTTAGTTCTTTGACGAGTCTTTGTAGTGTTTTCTCTAATGGTTCTAGTAATTTTCACTACAACGAATACTGTGGAATAACCTTTTCTTTATATATTTGCTTGTTTTTAGTATTTTTGGTAATAGACATTCTAACAGGTGAGAATTGATATTAGCTGTGTTTTCCTAATTCTAGGAATTAGATTCCTAAAATTTTTATTTTAGCTTGTGTTTTGCTAATTCTTGGTAATGTTGAACATTTCTACACGAATCCGCATGAATCTAAGAGATCGTAATTTCTGTTTCCACTTGTGAGGAACATTTGTTCAGGTCCTTCATCCATGTTTTACTTCTTATTTTCTTGCTTTTGCGTGGTCTGAAAACTACATATGTTTATAGAAGTCAATACGCTCTCACACACATAACAGAAATATTTTTCTTTTGCTGTCTTTGTCTCTTCCTTTTTATGTCATCTTTGAAAATCATGAACTTTTAAGATACAGGATTGTAAAGGGATATTGTAAGACTACTTAACCTGTGGCATGTGTCTCCTATGAACTGCTTCTTGAAAGTACAAAAATTGTTTGAATATTTTATTTATTTTTATTTTATGTGTATGTTTGTATTGCCTGAATGTAGGTAAGTGCACCTGTATCATACAATGCCCACAGAGAACAGAAGAGGCCGTCAGATCCCCTGGAACTGGATATGGACAGTTGTTAGCTGCCATGTGAGTGCTAGGATTGGAACCTGGGTCTTCTGCAAAAACAGTGTTCTTAACCGCTGAGCTGTCTCTCCACCCCTAAAAGTATAAAAATCTTAATCTGTCACCAAGGTTTTGACTCTTCAGCATTCAATTCAATGCAATAGAACCTTCTCAACTTGTATTTAACAACTTGAGTAAGGGATTATTATCTTTAATAGAGTTTGCTCCCAAAGATGGGTAATAATGAAAGAAAATATTAGTCAAAACCATAGATGTGGAGAAAACCAAACATATATACATATACACATATGTGTGTGTGTATATATATATATATCACCAAGTATGTTCATTGTTTCATCAACCAATAACAATGAACCTAGAAAAAAATTGGATGAATAACAGCTACAGAACTACAACTATTTAGGTTTATTGGCAATAGTTTATATAGTATTTTGAGCTATATTTAAGGAAACCTTCCAAAGTAAATGAAGTAAACTAAATAAATTCCTTTTTTATTTAAATTTTTTTTGAATATTGAATTTTTGTGTGTTTCATACAGAATATCTCAATCAATCTTAATCATATTTATACTTCCTTCCCCACTGGCATTTCCCATATCCTCCCCAACTCATCCATTCTGTCATTTGTGTTAAGGCCTGTTGTGTCAAGTTAGTGTCCCCAGATGTTCCTCAGTGCAAGTTCATCTACTGAAGTTTATTTAGTCAGCCTATCTAGAGTCCCTAGCTTTAGAAAGATCAGCTCTTCCTCACCTAGCAATAATCATTTGCCAATATTTCTTCAGCTAATATTAGGGGCTACTGTCCATTTCCCCAGTTCTATGCTGGGTTTTATGTCTGTTTGAGTTTTCTTGGGTCTTGTGTATGCTGACCCCATTGCTAAAGATTCATATGAGCAGGGTCCCAGGAGCTGGTAGGACTCTGTTTCCATATGGTCACACATGTCCTCCCTGGCTCTTACAATCTTTCCACCCCTTCTTCCCCAATGGTCCCTGAGCACTGAGTGGATGAAGTTTAATACAGGAGTCCTGTCCAAGGACCAGCATTTGACACTTTGATCATTGTGTTCCTGGCCCTCTGTTGTATAAGGGAGCTTCATTAATGAGAATTGAGATATTCATTAGTTTCCTCTTTACCCCTGTTCTATGTTCTGTGAGCCTTAGTTGTAGAGGTTGCATTGTAGATGTGCCACGTAGACTTGGGTAATTCACAGACAATGTCTGTGTGTGACCAGCTGCGGCACTCTGTAATAGTCTCCATCTGGTGCAAAAGAAGCTTTTTTGATGTGTGGTGACTGGGATATTTGTCTGTGAAAATAAGGATACATATTTTGCACATAGTAAGAAATTATATTTGTCTAGGGATGTGACAAGTAGTCTAAATATTTTAACTATTTCCTTATGAAACTTTCAAACCTGTTCATTTTAATATGTTCTCTTAAATGACTGTTATCTCTACAAATGTATAAAAATCATTTATTTTTATTTTCAAAATCAAATTTTAAATGCTATCTCTATAACTCAAAGAAATTAATATTGTAGAGCCAATTTCTTGGCAATCAAAATGGCCTGAAGTAGCTTTCCTTTCTTTTGTGTCTCAACAGGAACAACAGACAAACATCTGTCTGTTAACAGATTTCAAGGATAAACCAAATAGGTAAGAATAACCCTCTAAAATGTAACTAGAAATGCAAAGGATGAAGTATTCCAAAGTGTCCTCAATGGAAGGACAGGCATCAAGAATATGGTAAAATGTATATTTGGTGGGGATGGAGAGATGGCTCAGTGGTTAAGAATACTGGCTGTTCTTACAGAAGACCAGGGTTCGAATCCCAGCACCCACAGGGCAGCTAACGACTGTCCGTAACTCCAGTTCCAGGGGATCCGACGGCCTCTTCTGTCCTCCGCGGGCACTGCACAACATGGGTGCACTTACCTACATTCAGGCAATACACACATACACATAAAATAAAATATTTAAAAAATGTATATTTGGAAAACGATTTATGTCAGAGGCTTAGACAATGATTGCTGCATATTCTAGAAGATTAGGGAAAAAAAAAACCTGATCATCTTAAGGTTGCTTTCAACCATAGATATTTAGATTATTTAAAATTAGAGTGTTTATCCAAGTTCTCAGCTCACCTAAAAATTATCAAAGTCATTTCAGTCAGCTTTGGAGACAGGAAAAGTTGTGCCCCACATTCAGAATAATTTAATAGCACATAATAAAAGTCAATGAATTTTAAGTATCTATGTGTAAAGCTAGTCTCCCTGAACACCCACTTCTTCAAATAGAATAGTATTTTTATTTCATTTATTTATTTATTCATTCATTCATTCATTCATTCATTCATTCATTCATCTGAGACAAGTTCTTGCTGTGTAGCTCTGGCATGCCTAGAACTTACTATGCAGATGAGGCTGGCCTCAAACTCATAGACATCCACCTGCCCCTATGTTTGGCTCTGCTTACTGATACTAGGACTAAAGGTGTATGCTACCACATCTGACCTTTAAAGAAATCATTTCCATAGCATAGACATGAGAAAGTGGATAAGAACCCCAGTCCTACTTGAGGAACTATTGGCAACCAATGGCTGCTGGGAGGAGGAAAATAGAGTTCATCTCTTTCAAGGATGTGACTCTTGGTAGGTTAACCAGACCGCAGTGAATGGACACACACTGAAGGACATTTGAGACACAAAATAGAACATTAAGGGGAGGTACAGATAGGGGAGGGGCTCTAAATATGACAAAAAATATTCTATGGTGCTGAAGAGATGGCTCAGTGGTTAAGAGCACTGGCTGGTCTTTGCAGAGGACCTGGGTTCTTTTCCCACTATCCACATGGCAGCTAGTAACTGTCCATAACTCCAGTTTCAAGGGATACGATGCCCTCTTCTGACCTACTAGGCTATTGCACTGCATTACACGGGTGCACCTACCTACATGCAAGCAATACACTCATACACATCAAATAATAAATAAAATATTTTCTAAAATTATTGTATGAAAATCATAAAAATTCCAAAAGAAATAATCATTTATTTTTTAATTAATTTATTTTTATTTTGGGTATGAGTGTTATGCCTGCAGGTGTATAAGTGCACCCGTGTAATGCAGTCCCTGTGGAAGACGGAAGAGGGCACTGAATCCCCTGGAACTGGAGTTATGGACGGTTGTTAGCCATCATGTAGGTGCTAGGATTTGAACCCAGGTCTTCTGCAAGAGCAGCCAGTGCTCTTAACTGCTAAGCCATCTCTCCAGCCCCAAGAAATAATAATCATTTCTGAAATGTAAAAAATAATAGATATCATTTTGAAACTCATCTAATAAATATATATATATATATCTCAAAATTTTCAAGAAAATTGGAAGCAACTCTTCTGTAAAATATATTATGGGGAATACTTACATAAATACATGCTTTATACTAAAATTTCCTATTTTGCCCATAAATATGAAAATCCCAGTGCCACTTCTGGAATGATGGAGTATGAACTTCAGTTGTCAGTAAAAAGACAGGAAGAGAAATGGCTAATATCACCATCAACTCTTTCAGAAACTAGAAAAATAACCCAATGTTTGCAAAAATTTGAGATGAATTTATTCAATGAAATTGGCAAAAGAAAAAACAAATGGTGCTGTAGTTTAATTCATCTTTTGTCTGTTATTATTTTCCTTCCCCTAGATCCAAGGTAGACAATCTTGGAAGGCAGGGCTACCAAACCCTAATATCTGTAAAAAGAATACACAGACAAACAAACAGACAAACAGCTGTCCAAAGGGCAAGGGAAAGAAGGCTATCTGTTTAGTCCACTTCTTTTAAACATACTGGAGTTCCTTGTTGGGCCAGCTAGTCAAGCAAAGGTACATGAAAACATCCAGAATGGAAAGAAAGAAGTAGCAATAATTCTTTTGGAGGTAAGATGAGCTAATTTTATTTATATAAGGAAAATCCTAAAGAGCCAGCACCCGCTCCCTGTGCGTGTATGAGTGTGCATGCATGAACACAAGGACACACAGACACAGATACACACACAGACACACACACACACAACACAGAAAAAGAAAGTTATAATTGCACATCTAATATCAGATTAATATCTAAGAGGGGTGTGGAAATTTCTCTCACAAATAACAACAAAATGGCAAATTATCATATGAAAAGTGGTCAGAAAATTTTCAAAGAAGACAACCACATAGTCGATGAGCTCAGGAAAAATGCTTAGTATCATTAATCATTAGGAACGTACCACTCAGGACCACAGTGGTGTATACTGTACATTAAAATGATAATGAAAAATGTCCACAAGAATGTGGAAAACTAGAAGACTCAAATGTTGCTGGCAGGATGATGCTATGACTTGAAAATAAAATGTGACCCACAGGCTCATTTGTTTGAAAATGGGTTTCCCAGACGGTGGCACTGTTTGGTAAGGGTCTGGCACCTGCAGAACAGAAGGTACAGGTGGCAGAAGTGAACCATGAGACTCTGGTTCCAGCCACAGTTTTCTGCTTGCCATATGAACATGTTAATCTCACCTGGGACCAAGTTGTTTCCTCTTCCACAATCCTTCCACAATCCTTCTCTGCTCTATACAGGATAGGCCCTGAAATTGGGAGCCAAAGTAAACTGCCTCCAATTTGCTTCTGCTGGGTACGCAGTCAGAGTAACGAGAAAATAAGTAATACAGGCTGTAAAATGAGGCAAATGTAGCAAACAATTTGACACTTACTCAAAATGTTAAAAAAATAATATGATTATGTGACTCAGCAATTCTGCTGTGTATACAGGATACCTCATAAAACTCTGTGGACGTTCATAACAGTGCAATTCATAATAGAAGAAAAAGTGGAAACAATCTGAATGAACGTCACTAATGAATGAATGAAGAAAACATGGTACATCCATACAATGGAGTATTACACCACCGCAAATATGTGTAGTACTCTGATACATACTGTACCACGGAGGAACACCGAAAATCTGTAAGTGAAAGAATGCAGTTACAGAAAACCGATGGTGTGATTCTAATGAAATTAAATGCCCAAGCTTGACAAATGCATGGAGATCAAACCATTTTTTGGGAACACGGAAACTGGGAGAAAAGAAGGCAATGTCAAATGAGTTTCATTTGGGGTGTTGATAAAATTGTTATATAAAACTGTTATAAAATTAAATGGAAGTGCAAGCTAACTCTATGAACACGTTAAGGTCACTGACTAGGCATAAATTAAATGCAAATTTAACAAGCTGAATTGCATGATATGTAAATTATATCTCAATAAAGCTCTTATTTTAAGAAATATTGTCAGCTGGGCATGGTGGTGCACGCCTTTAATCCCATCACTCTGGAGGCAGGGGCAGGAAGATCTCTGTGAGTTTGAGGCCAGCCTGGTCTACATAGTAAGTTCCAGGCCAGCTGGGGCTACAGGGAGACCCTAAAGAGCAAACTGGTTTATAATCCTTATCACAGCCAATGCAATCACAGTATTAAAAGAGTATTAGGTATTCACTGCTTGAAATGTATATTAAATGAAATTTTAAATTATAATAGTAATACACATTTAAATTCTTTTTCAAAATGATGACTATTTTTCCACTTTAATGTTTCACTACAACGTATAATTATGTTTTTTGAAACAAACATCATTTGACAGAAAAGATTTGAAGTGTTATTTCATTAGTCCTGCCTATGAAACATTTTATGGTAACTGTTTTATTTGCCTCCAATTGAGACCTATTTTCTCCTCAGGCTGTTATGATTTTCTCTATATAATGTTGGTTCCTGTGTGAATGCGTGAAAATCCACACTGAAACTTTACTGAAATCACACACTTGGAAAAAAAGCTGAGCTAGCTATGGAGGCATGATCCTGTAATTATTAGGGACGCAAGGATAGAAAGATTGTTTGATTGCTTGAGTCCAGTAGTCTAAGACCAGCCAAGCATCACAGGGAGATCATATCTTAAGAGATACAGTGTCATAACAAGGTCTATATAACAAGGAAGGAAACAATGTATATACTAGCACAGCTGAGAGGAAAAAAAAATACAGGTACTTTATAACACCTTGGCATTTGTCAATCCTCTATAAAAAGATGATTTTTCCTACAGGGAAATTTAATGATCTATGCTAAGTTGATTTTGGTATTTTTTTCCTTTTTCTTTGTCTAAATTTCTCTTAGGTTGAAGTAAAGACAGCCAAAAATGGAGACAAAATTTTCATAGCAACTTGGGAATCAATCTTTGCCCTACTATTTGGTTTGCATATATGTTAGACCTTCTTTCTCCTTATCAAATACCAGGCTACTTGATCTACAATATTCTAATTCCATAAGGTGATCTGGCAACTTAACTCATAATATGATTTTTATTTTAGTGAAGTTAATCTTCAGGATGTTATGTCATCAATTTTTTTTTTACAAATTAAACAAAATGCACTTGCTAAGTCCAAGAACTCCCTAAGATATGAGACATTATAGTTAAAGATTTTATGCTAATAAAGATAAATTAGTATCTTATAAGACTATATAATTATACTATATATAACATTTCATGCTTTCTAAGTGCTTTAAAGATATTAATTAGTTCTCTCTTGAACACATTCTATGATTAACCAGGTCACTAATATCTTTTCATATAGAATCTAAATGAAAAGGATAATTTGTTTTTCAAAATCCAAAGCTGATGGTGCGTTACAAATAAAGAGTAATCTGTGAAGGTGCCATGCTAATACTGACCAGACTGTAATTACCAAATGCATTGTTTCTACGCAATGCTTTTACACAATGTGATCTAAAATCACAGCAAAATTTGGAGATTCCTGTGTAGAAGAATGGATCACTGGAACCATCTGACTTAAGCTGCACTGTGCTTTCTCTGGAAGACTGGTCTATTCAAAACTTTTGAAAAGAAAACTCCACATGTCATGTTTTGAAACAAAATAACAGACTAGTCATTTTGGAACATTCCAAAATCTTTCATTCCACTAGATTTTCACAGCCACTATTGATCACATTGTGATAGCATAACTGCAAAATGAGGTTTGTAGATAGTGCCACCCTCTAAGATTTAAACTGGGAGGGGCCACAAAACCAAGGAGAGAGGAAACGAAAGAGACTGAAACAATAATGATAAAGTTAGGAGTCAAAGACCCCCCAAAAACAAGAAGAAGGCAAGAAATGCCTGTGAGGAAAGCTGTCCATGTTGTCAGGATGGTAAAGCTTTGGTAAAAACAGGACCATCAACTAGCGCAGTTCTGGCTCCACATCAGTCACACACAAATCACTGGTACCTGCCTGATTATCATCAGTGCATATGAAAATATCAAGCATCTTTTTGTGTTTATATGATCAAGTCAGCTTAGACTATGAAACCATCCACAGAGGTGTTTGCTATGAAAGATTTGAAGTCTGACCTTGAGAGCTATGGGAAAATTCATTTCTTTATTCTTATTTATGTGTGTGTCGGGGGCATGTGAGTGTGTGTGTGTGTGTGTGTGTGTGTGTGTGTGTAGTTTAGATGTCAACAAAACTGACTTCCTCAATTACTCTCCCCTTTATTTTTGATGCAGGGTCTCTCACTGAACATGGAGCTCACAGAGTCAGCTAGACTAACGGACCAGCAATCCTCAGGAATCCTGCTGTCTTTGCTTCCCCAGCACCTTGATGACATGTGCACACCACCGGCTTTTTCAACCAGGGGCTGAAATCACATCCCTATGTTTGCAACTCAAGCACTTTACACACTGTCATCTTCCAGCCCTGCAAATCCTCTTTGCAATTACAAGTTTAACTCGCATATTTACATAGACTTAACTCACAGTTTTACACATATGCTAGAGGTCACCTTCAGTATCATCCATCAACCCACAATAAAAACACAACCTCTGTTGTGATGTGTTCTAGACAATACAAGTTATTGTTTTACTGTTTATTTTGTTCAGTAAACACAAGAATATCCTCACTACAATAATTCTCTTTAATAAAAATGCAATTTTATATTTACAATTAGAGAAATTATAATTCTAATATGACTTACATATATTTTAATTGAATACTTCATAAAGTTATTTATTAAAATCACTTAATTTTATTATAGTGTTTCTACAAATTTGTTTCTTTGATGGATTATACATTGAGAAATACTCTTCTTTATTCTCTCTTTACTAATAGTGCCCATTATGCTGGAGGTTCAGTTAACAGCCAGTAATATTCTCTAAATGAAGGACTGACTGAATACCTCCAGCCTTTACCACTTGCCCAAAGGCTAAGCTGTCTTTTGTCAACCAGCCCCTTCCAGCTGAAGATAATCAGGAATTCAACACAGCTTACTTCTCATCTTCTTCCAGAAGGTTAAATAACATCACCCAGAATCAATCAATAAGAAACCAGCACTTGGGAGGCAGAGGCAGGTGGATCTCTGTGAGTTTAAGGCCAGCCTGGTCTACATAGTGAGTTCCAGGACAGCTGGGGCTACAGGGAGACCCTGTCTCAAAAAGACCAAAAAGAAAAAAAAAAAATCCACCTGTGTAGTAGTCGTTCTTCTTTCTCTTTTCTCCCTAACATACACACACATACACACACCACACACACATACACACACCATGCACACACACACCACACACACATATACACACCACACATACACACCACACACACATATACACACATACACACATACACACACACCACACACACATACATACACCACACACACACCACACACCACAAACCACACACCACACACCATACACCACACACACACCACACACACACCACACAACACACACACACCACACACATCACACACATCACACACCACACACACACCACATACCACACACACACACCACATACCCACACCACATACCACACACACACCACACACACATAGACATACACCACACACACACCACACACTACACACACACAACACACACACAACACACACCGCACACACAGACATACACCACACACATACCACACACACATAGACATACACCACACACGCACCACACACCACACACACAGACATACACCACACACACCACACACACACACACACACACCACACACCACACACACACACCACACACACATAGACATACACCACACACACACCACACACACACCACACACACAGACATACACCACATACATACCACACCACACCACACACACACACCACACCCACCCCACACACACACCACACACACCGACATACACCACATACATACCACACCACACCACACACACACACACACACCACACACACACACCATACACACATAGACATACACCACACACACACCACACACACACCACACATACCACACACACACGCACATGCACACACACACACACACACACACACACACCACACACTCTTCTTCTTGGTTACCTCCCTCGTATTTTCAGTCAAGACCCTGTGAGTTATTTCTCTATTCCAGAAGGGCCACCCCTGCACCACAATCCATTCCAGTTGAGTTGTAAATCTCCATGGTCAGCACCCTTATTTCCTCTTTGTCTTTGAATCCACTTTGTCTAATATTGTCTAATAACAAACTCATAACAAATTCTGAAACTTTTATTCTTAAAGATATATATTGGAACTTGATTTTTTTGAAATATCTTGAAATCGCCATTTCATGGCAGGAAAAACTAGTAGTTAGGGTTAAATGAAAATAAAGAATAGGTAGGCCAAACACACAGAATAAGGTGAGGTCACATTTTTTGATCCTCAGAACATACTTTGGAGGCCTGTATTTTCCACTTTTTAAATTAAACATTAAAACATTTTCACTGAGTATTAAAATATTATAGTCTTCCTTGAGTTATTTTAGCATAGTTTTAGCAAAATATAAGTCATCTAGGAATTCATAACCCTGGAGTCAAATTCAACCACTAGTAAAATATTCATGGATAGCATTCATCCCATTACTCTACCCGCCTGGGTAATTTCTCACCCAGAAAAGAAGTTACTGAATGCCACTGTGCTCAAAACTAGCTGAAAAGCTGAATCCATATTTCCATTACAGTTATTAAAGGAACTGAAGTGGACATTCCTCCTTGATCAATTACTTTCCACCCTAGAAACTCCTAGAGTTGTTCCAGGGACAGTTGTTTACAGCCGTCTTTAACGGCCACTGCAGCCTGTGGAGTCCTACTGGCTCTCACTCTGAAAAAGTCCTGGATACATGATCTCCTCTATAAGCCAAAGTACTGTGTTCCATGCAATCATTGTGATTATTCACAAAATTAATATGTAGTCATGAGATCACAACTCAAAAGATCAGATTTAGAAGCATCTTTCAGTTCATCCCTCATTGAAGTTTCAACATATGTGAAACAGACATTAAAGGACTTTGAGGAAACTTCCAGTGCCATAATCCAAATGATGTGATTAATGATAAGCACTGGGAGAGAGAGGTAGTGGTGAGAGCTGTATGGGTTTAGATGATCTTTTTAAGATTTTTATATATGGAGCTGGAAAGATGGAGCAGTGGTTAGTAGCATGTACTGCTCTGGCAGAAGAACCAAGATCAGATCCAAGCTCCCATGTTGGATAGCTCAAAATCATCTATAGCTTTATGTCCATATGATTCAACGCCATCTTCTGGACTCTTTCGGTACTGCACTCATATATGCACAAACCCACGCACATACACATAATTTTTAAAATGACCATTTAAAATTTTTTTGATATATGTATAAACTCTTAGCATGTATGTTATTTAAATTCATGTTGTAAATTTTCATTTTATCACTTAAACATAATAAAACAAACTTCTATCTTCTTCCAGTGAAATTAAAGAAACTAATTTTAATATTAAAGCTGTTCAACAGGAACTTGCCTATGAATAATTAACCCAGTAATTGCAAATAATGTTTACAAAGGAATTAAAAGAAGGAAGGAAAACACATATCCAATGTTCATTCCAGGCTTATAGGTAGCAAATAACAGCAACAAAGCTTCATTTAGCCATTTTGTATAAATAATTTCTTTCAGAATTTTTGTTTATTTATTTATAGGATATCCCCCAGCCCAGCTCATTTATACTGGGTTATGAGGTTTCATTTTCTTACCAAAGCAAATTAGCTTCCTAGAAAATAAACAAGCAGTTAGCAGGAGAAAGGCATCATTCTCAATTAGCCAGACCTCTCCTGGTCCATGTTTAATGTCATGATGCAATACAATAATCTGGCACATGCTGCTAGGAATGAACTTCATTAGAAAAGTCAGGACAAAGCTGGAGCTCTGCATGTCCTCAGCCCCTGCTTGATAATTAAAGCCATATGCTTCAATCGATCTGGAATGAATATGAATAATGGGAGAGGAAACAAAGAAACTCACCCGGAAACCTGTTGTTCGGGGTGGTGTGATGCACAGTTCTATCACAAATTGGGCTTCACTTTTTTACAAGGAAGTTTCAATGGTCTAGCAACAATTCTCATGTTACTGCCTAATGAAACGTTAGTTAAGGCAAAGATAATCAATGTTCTGTGCCTTAATCCAGAGCCTGGAAGCCAGCATTATTTAGCTAGGGTTCCTTTACCACACAGAACAGCTAATTCTATGGAGTGGGGAGAATATTAAAAGGAAAAAAAGATGCAATCTAAGAAACAATTATCAAATCTTCCAACTAAAAACCCTAACTCATTCTAGTACTTAAAGCGAAAAAAAGTCTTTCCTTCAGAATGCTTTCAAGGTGTCATACAAATAAGGAGAAATTAATAGAGTAAAAACTGAGCAGTTAATTCCGAGGAGACTTAGAATAAAAGTCACTTAGAGTTCATTATGTGCACCTTACCAAAGGTTAGACTTAAGCCAGCTTCTAAACACAAGACAGAAGGAGAATGGTTGAAAAGAACAGACAAAAAGCAGTCACCCCATGCAGTAGGATCTAAAAGAATAAATGCTGAACATTGCAAATGACTAAGATGGGCAGCCTTACTGTTCAGAGTACAGGATTCATAAGAGAGTTGGCACAGTGCATCAAATTTTAGGGCTTGTGACAGCACTCAGAGGAATTAAATCCTCTTCAAGAGATCAACTTGATAAACTGAGCCTAAGTCAGACATAATTGAGCAGAGAGAGAAACGTTCTGATTAGAAAGAAAAACAGCAAAACGTAAAATGGGTCTCAGAAGGGTCATGTGACAATCAAAATTATTCTCAGCATATTTTAGATGTGTAGCTAATAACTTTACTTGCAAATTGAATCATCCCTAAAATGGAAACATTCTCACAACTGGAAATGTCAGTATATGCAGTTTATTTTCAATGCTATTTATATGCCAAGTACTTCCTAAACAGATTTTTTGAAGGGCACCAGATACAGGGAAATTTTAAAAAGAGTGTTCACTGGTAAATGAGAGTGAAAACCATATACCAGGAAGTTTTTAACACGAATAGAGCACTAAATTTTTGTAAGCTAAAAAGAAAGCTAAATGAGGCAACTTTCATTCATTCCTTTATTTATTCCACCATGAAGCAAATACTTATTTATAAATCTTTAGTTAAATGAGAGTAGAAATGCCAGTTGTAGTACCAGTTGTAGCTTTGAACTAAAAGAAGAATTTCTCTTGATACAAAACAAAAAACAACAATAACAACAACAACAACAAAAAAAAAACGCAGAATACAGGAATGGGGTTCTTACAAAATGCAAATACTGTAATCAGAGTTTTTCTTAAAACAAAACCTCTAAGAAATTTAGAGATAAATGTCCAACTAAACTAGAATAAAGATAGCTTTCAATCCGTAACCTCAGTCTGCTCCATTTTAGTGACCAGAGATAAAAATGTGGAAGAATGAATGGGAACCATATATTTTTTGAGGACACTTGCTAAGAGCTAAACACCATAGTTCTCGTCCCTTCTGTTCTTTTCCTTTCTTTTGTTTCCTTCCTTCTTTACCCCCTTCCTCTCTCCCTTTCTTCCTCCCCTCTCTTTCCTACCTCTCTCTTGTCCTTCCTTTCTCTCTTCCTTCTTTCCTTTTTCCTCCTTTTCTTCCTTCCCTCTCTCCTCTAGTTCATTCTTCTTTTCTGTTCTTTTTTGAGTTCCATTCCACCTTATGCTATCTTCACAGCACACAGGGGTAAGCAAGGTGGCCGTTCATGCTCCACATCCCTGGCCACAGAAGATCAGACCCAAGCTGGCAATTAGATAACAGCTCTCCTACAAGACGCTTTTCTGAGAGTTTCATTCTGAGACACTCTTCCTGGGTTTAGGCTGTTCCCTTGAACAGAAGTAATGATTTTGAAAGCAGTTTGAAAGGCATCTTTTAGCTTCACTTCTCTTTTCAAAATCATGAGTGGTAAAATCAAGGCAGACTGACAAAAGGAAAGGGGCCCAAGTGTGAGGGAAGATGGAGAGAAAAGTGGCTTAGAAGAGAGAGAAGAAGCAAGGAAAAGCAGAACGTGATGCTGTGGCTATAGAACCGTGTGTTAGCCCCCATTCTGAGGCACTCCCGGGAGGCAGGGAACATTTAAGAGGTAGTCTTTACCTAAAGGATGTAGGAGTGTTGGCTATGTGTCTTTGATGGAGCTCCTGAGACCCTGGGCTCTTTTCTCTGTCTTCCTTTCTTGCAGGCCATGAGGAGAAGAGATATCCTCTGCCATGCCCTTGCATTGTGACTACAGGCCCAACAGCAACCAAACCAATCAACCATGTACTGAAATCTGTGAAACCTTGACCCCAAATAAAGCTTTCCTCTTTATATCTGCCTTATTACAGGTATTTTATCAAAGTGACAGATACCCCAGTAGCACTCAGAGGAAGAGGACGAGGAAGACAGTCAAAAGACTAGAGAGAGAAAGACCACCTGGTACAAATTCCTACAGCTTTTCAACTCCTAATTCCATTTTAGGAAATCAGTAGGACTTGCAGCTTTTTGTCCTTTAGTTTCATGGCTCTGTTATTTTAGAGAGCTTTTAGAAAGAAAAACCCAGTAATCACTCGCCCTCCTTTGAAAGTACATAAGGCACTCAGGGAAATGGCCTAAGTGAACAGCGAGTGCTAGGCAAGCACTTTGCTCCAGTTCATCAACACTGCAGTAATTCTCGGGGGTCAGGGGCGCAGCAAGGTCAACAACATTAGTCCAAGATGGTGACCCTGGGAATTCTACAGTGACTGCAAGTGCCTGATGATTTGGAGCCCAGCCTTGTCTGCTTGGCTGTGGTGATGGGCCAACCTTCAATACTGTTTCGGCAACTCTAGATCTCCACCGTCATGCTCTTAATTTCCTTTTCATTTTGTCTCCAAAACTGTTACCCATCTTTTTACTTCTTTACCTCTTTAAGTGTTTAATGCTTTTGCCTTGCAAAATTTTAGCTTCCATTAATCAGAAGTTCTCCAGTATGCTTTCAGGGTCATATTAGAAATTACCAAGTTAAAAATATTTTGGGCGTAAGTTAAATGACTCAGTAAGTGCAAATTGATGACATTATATAAGCAATATATGGCACAAGACATGTGGGAAGAATTAAAGACAAAATACCAACAGCAGATGATCTTATGGTAATTCTTTAAATGATATAACCTAATTTAGCCTATAAAAATTCTATCTACTTATTTTTCTTATGATAAGCTTAGATATTGCCCCTTATGTCTGCAACTAACTGAATTAAAATAAAATATTCCTTCTAATACAGACTGTTTAGGGCAAGTTTCCTTGTTACTGAACTACTTTCTTTTCTTTTTATTTTTTTGGAGAATTTTATAAAAAAGTACTGGGTTTGCATTATTACTTTGATCTTTCCTAGCCCCCTCCAACTCCTCCCATGTCCCTCTCAGTATCTTGTCCTCTTCTTTAATTATGTATATATAATATTATATATATATTTATACATGTGCATATATATATAAATACATAAATAATTCCCCAAGTCCATTTACTTGTACTTGTGTATTCCTGTGTTTATTAGATAACCTTTCAGGGAGCTAGTCCTTAGAGGAAAACAATTCTCCCTTCCTCAGCATCCGTTGCCTGCATATAACTCTTAATCTTGAGGAGGGACCCCATGAAATTTTCCCCATCCACTTTGGCATATCAACTGGTTTTGTCATTATGTGGAACTTGTTAGACTGCCATACTGTGGAGATTTTATTAGTGAAGCATCCATGGCTGAAGTCTTACGTCTGCTCTAGGCTGGATTCCCTTCCTCTTCACTTTCCTCACACAAAATTTCAAGGAAAAAAAAACCAAATACTTAGACCAATACTATGGAGTATTTGCATTAATATCTTAAAACAAAGCATTTTGTAGGGGTTTTGGGGGGTTGTTGTTGCTGTTGTTGTTTATTTGTTTGTTTTGAGACAAGAGCTCCCTGTAGCCCAAGCTAGCTAGGAAATCACTATATATACCAGGGTGGCCTCAATCTAACAGAAATTCGCCTGCTTCTGCTTTCTGAGTGATGGGATCAAAGGCACGCAGCACCATATCCAGCCGAAATGAAACATTTTGAATCTATTCAATGTGTACACAGTAGGCTCTCACTTTTTATTGATTTTAAATGTACATGTTTGTACACAGAAACACTCTTGCTGTTTCCATCCAATAGAATGTAAATCTTCATACAAAGACAAAACATGTTTCCTTTCCTCCACGTCTATCACTCATTTTAAATATATGCAATAGATGAGTTGCACTTGTCCAGAAAGATGGATCTTGATATAGCTAAATATTTGGAGGCCCAAGTTCACAACGCATTTCATAGCTCCAATCTCCAACAGAGAGCGCATACATTTTTAGCATCACTGCAGAGGTATAAGAGTTCCAATTAACCTCCATCATATTTTCTGCCTCACATGGAAGGCATCACTTCTAAACATGACATATTTTGTTCTTTCATCTTCAAAATAGAGATAATAAAAGCATTTATATTGCAGGTATTTTGTGAGTCTCTATTGATGTTTCTGTAAAGTACTTTGCAAACTGAAGCATCTTTAATACTGTACTTACTCAACTGACCCATTGAGGTAGAGGACTCCTTTTATGAACATACTGCCCCTAAGAGCTGGTGGTTAGAAAGTGAAACTGTATTGACAAAGAGAAATACAGAGCCCAGAATGTTCAATACCATTAGCCTGTGAAAATTCATCATAAAACACCTATAGGCCCTGTACTGGGGAATTGAAACAGGGCTCAGATATTGACTCTCTTTTACTAGACCTTATTTTGGCCCATGAAACAGAAAATGTGGTAATTAAAGAATATAATGCATTATTACTCTTAAAGAAATAATATCACTATATCATGATACTATAGATTCAGAAGAGTTCTAAGAAAGTGAGATGTAAACTCAGAGTGAAGACATGGTTGAGGGAAAGCAATGAAAACAAACAAGAGGTGGATGATGTGGTAGTGCAGAGGACCCTGCATCAATCAGTGTGTGACTAGTTCTATTGGTCGTGGGATAAGAAGCTATTCACTGAGGTCCATGGCTCCAATTTGGATTTTACCATTCTTCATTTTGTATAAAAACTGGAAATTCTGTATTTTAAGAGTTTTCTACTATTACAAGAAACAAAATGCAATGAGGTACTGGTAGAGAGGATGTGAGGGAGGTAACAGTGATAAAGAGGATGTCGTCCAGAATTGTGGAGTGTTGGCAAATAATTATGAAATGGCTCAGTGCCATCTTGGAGAATTTAAGATTTTTAACAGCAACAATAAAAACAAGAGGAAACACTGGTTTAATGGGAGTTGGTAAGATTAGTTTTTATATGGCTGAGTAGAGTTGACCCCAAAACAGATGGTTGGAAAGTCCAGTTAAGAGTGGGAGATGGAAAGTCTGAAACCTGAGATACAACTTGGAGTAGGATATACAGATTTTAAGCCACATATGTAAGTTTAGTGTTTGACCTTGTGAAAGAGCAGAGAGTGAACGGAGGTGAAAAATACTCAAGGAGAATCCTTTCATTACATTAGAAAAAGTAGATGGCATAAGGAGTCATGTGGGTGAGAAAAGACAGGCCATCGACAAGCCCACTGGATTTGGTGATGGGAAAGTGAGCAGTAAATTTGTGGAACACAATCTGAGCCAATCATCAGCCACAAGGATGTTTGATGGGTAAACAGAAGAGAAGACGATTAAGGGAATATTTAGGGGAAAGGAGCTGACCACAGAAAGTGAAAACACTGGGAACACACAAAGATTGGAAAAGGGGTATCAAACAACATGGCTGATGAGATTTAATGTTCTACAAACAGCCTGAATCCTGAAACAGGAGTCGAGAGAAAAGGGTCAGATTAATTTATTAGGAAAACAGAAAATATTTCAGGAAATTAGGTCAGATGCTCACCGAGTAAGAAGTGAGACCAATGTTGAGAAGATGAAATTGATCACACTTAAACTGACAAGGGTTAGTTAGATGAGAAGGTGATTTTAAGACAAAAGGCGTCTGGAAAAGCAGGAGGAATAAGAAGAAAGAATTAAGTCAGAACAAGCCTAAAGAACAGGGTGAGGAAGTAGGTAAGGGAATGTTCTGGTCAACAAGGGGACCGTGCTGTGCTGAGGGAGTAGCTCAGGAGCACTGCATTTGTCTCACATGTGACACCTGAAGTTTGATTCCCTAAGAATCATGGTAAACACAAGAGAAAAGGGAGGGACATATCTCTGTTCCTTAAACTCTACACGTATATTGCCAGCCAATCAAAAAGATAATTGCTCATCAAATTACCTTGCGATATCAATACTTCATATGATAAATCAAAACCAAACTGTATTCATGGGTTTTAATATTTGTACTTGATTCTGCCATTTATAGTCATTTATGATAACAGTAAGAATATGAATTATACAGTTATACTGAATGCATTTTAAATGTTCATACAAAGTCAAGAGTTTAGTCCAATCATCATTCTCATTTTCTATCTAAGGACCCTGGGAATCAAAGAAGGTAAGAAAGTTGACTCATTATATAGAGGATAAGTGGCTGTCCAGAGACTCACGATCAATTGATTACACTGTGACATCAAGGATCCTTCTTAGTGCATACTGAGTAGCTACAGAATTGCAAACAGAATTGATTTGCAGCGTATGAGATCAAGGGAGAGCTGAATGAACATGCTGGAGCCGGGCAAACCTCAGAATAGGTAGAAAATAGTCATGATGTACAGAGTATATGCATCAATAGTACAACGTACATATTCTCTAAGTGTATCTGCATAATTTTCCCTAACAACACTCCATTTATAACAGAGTTGATGGGGGTTGTGTGTGTCTCACAAACAGACCAGTAAGCAGACTAGAGTGCCTGGTGACCACATCCCTAGAAACCAGGCCTCAGTGTGAAAAGGTTCTTTGATCACTGGTGGGGATCCACACAGCTCTAAGTTCTCTCACAGCTCTCCAGGGTCTGCTGTGTTGTTGTCTGAGTCTTACTGAGAGACAAGAAACATCTTTATCAGGAAAGAAAGAAGATGTTCTAAGCCAGAGCTCTTCAAAGATATTCCCAGGAAAGTTTCCTGTCACTGAGTATTTATTGTTGTTATTTTTTTTGTTTTTGTTTTCATTTCTGTTACTGCTGGTCCAAAGCCAACAGACCACTGCCCCCTCAGAGTCTAATATTTGAAGAGAGCCCAGAGAAAATGAGGAAATCCATTTGTAAATCTCTTTCTTTCATGACTTCAGTATGTTTCTTATTGAGTGTCTGTGAAGAACTCTGTTAGTATCATTTTTATATCATCCTCGAGTTTCTATCCAGACTACGGTCAATTAAAAAACATACAACTAAATGTAATTCAAAATCTAACTAAGTAACATTATCATTGTTAAGCTGTACTTTTCCAGAGTAAAAAGTAAAATGATATAGGTATCACTGTCCAAAATGAATTTCTAATATTGTAAGTTAATTCTATATTTGATCAAGAAAAACACATGAAAAAAAAAACATAAGCAATGTCTACTCTAACAATGACATCTCATTCTATACTTGTCTTTGAAAGTCTTTGGACTTTGGAGTTTTAAATCACATTTGCAAATGCAACAATATATCTAGTACAAAACATCATGTAACAAACTTGAAAACACAGGAACTATTTAAGAGAAATATTTAGATTTTCTCTAATTTAGATAGATACTCCACTGAGCAAGGACTGTGTCTAATTCTGTGTTAGGTACAGCACATTGCAAAATGTTGGCATTCAATAAATGTAAAATAATAACAACAGTCTTTTCCCCTTTAAAGTATATAATTACATCTACCCCCTACTGTGAACCAAGCTTGGTGACAGATCTTTTGTTTATTAAATCCACAGCCCTGAAGGCATACAGTACTACAGCCTTAATGTGAACTGCAGCAAAGATCTCTCTAGTTTAGGTAAAGCTTTCAATATCTACAAATCCCCAAAGAACATCTTAACTTAACTGTTGACCATGTACATAACTTAACCAAATGCAGGAAACCTTTTCTAAGTCCCCAAAGTAGAATCTAAACATGAAGTGGAAATGCATTCTCAAAGTTAGTTTGGAAATATGTCATGGAATAAAATTACTCTTAGCTAATTTACCATTTCTTTCTGTTAAAGAGCATGTCAAGCTGCCGAGCAAGCTCTGTAGGCTTTCGGCAGGAAGCATTCAATAGGTTCGCTTGCTTGTGTTCAAAGTGAGCTATTATCCAAGTAGCCTGAGGAGGAAAAAAAATGACTCATGTACAGCTTTATTGGAGACATTTGCACTACAATGAACCGAGCAAAGCAACAGGTCAAGTTAAAAAAATACTGCAAAAAACTACAGCAGCCAAAGCTCATTCAAAGGGAATTTTGGACTAGAAAGCACTTTCGATTCATGCCATCATTTTCTTCTAGTTTGCCATGTTTGTGTTTGAATGCTTGCACTTGAACATTAGTTTCACAATCACCTATTCTACTTTTAGTATTGATGAAGCATATGCTCAGCAATTCACCGCCGTTAAAATAAGAAATGCAAATTCAGCTAAGTGTGCTCCAAGTCTAATGCGGAGCTAGGCCTTGGCTCCTTTATAGTTTTTGTGGAGTATTATCATTAGCAGAGAAGGGTTAATAGCAGAGGCCTATGATTGTTTAAAAATTCGCATTACCAAAGTGGATTACATTGCATCTACTGAGGGGATCAACAATGTAAGCCGACACGAAACCATTATTGCAGAAACAAAGCTTTCATTTTAAGCCTCTGGAAACAAGCATAAAATGGACAAAAGAAAAAATTCGTCTGATGTTAGAACAAGGCGAGCACTCCGTGCTTTTCATCCACACTCACAGTTGTAAGCTGTGATGAATACACCGAAAACATGGACCATCTCACCAAAGAGAGCATCATTAAATTAAAACACATCAATATTTAGAAGTTGTTTCTCCTTTATCACGAGAAATCAGCTGGAAATTCTTTGCCTAAATTTCTTTTTATTTCTTTTGAGAATCAGTCCTAACACAGGGAAACAGATTCTCTAAAATCGTTTCAGTGTTTGCTCTTTTATCTTCCAATAAGAATAAAAGAATGATTTTGAAAAATACATTCCTGTAGCCAGAATTATAGTCTTACCCTTTGCAGTAGTAATTCATTACAAACAATTCTGGTATGTGATAAACTAAATGCCAAGCCACCAGTTCCTGGCAGCACAAGCACTGGGCCTGGGCTGGAGGAGGCTGATAACTGTTTATTTCCCATAACAAAATTAGAAGTTCTTTACTGTATCTCCATTTACAGATATAGAAACTTACCCTTACAATGTTTAGATAAATCACTAAACAATCTAACAAGAGAACGATTCAAGTTCAGATCTAACTGAAACTTTAGCTTTTGCATAGCTAATTCCCATAGTGCCTTTTTATATATGCAGGCAGTCTTGTTAGTCCTGTGTTCTTCTAAAGCATTACTTGCATACTCTGTTATGGAAGAGAATCTTGCTGTAATTTTAGTTGAAGGTTCAGTCTTTTGATATTTCCTTTGGAATACCTGAAAGTGAAACATCTTTTCTTTTTTTAACTAGACCAGAATATACTGTGTCGTCAATAATAACCTGTGATAGATACATGGGGGACAAACCCTTGTGAATCACAGCTTTTCAGCAAACTCAAGGAAGCAGCAATCACTGTTTATGTAACTTGTCCAGAAGATAAACATCTAGCACCTTCAACTTTGGCAAATGTGATTGAGAACTAGGAAATCAAACAAACAAGTAGTAAATAAAATCAAGGCTTCTAGGCAAGGTACTTGACCCACCTCCTCCACAAGTCCATGTGTTTTACACTCAACCGAAATCTGTATCCCCTCTTTGGGGTCTATTTTTGTTTGTTTGTGACAGGTTGTCTCTATATCGCTCAGGCGGGTAGACCTCAAACTCTTGTTGCTCCTTCCTTGCCCTTCTGAATACCATGTATGCTAGGGTTACAGGGGTACAAACTACATAGGGCAATAGATACTTCTTTTGAGCATAATTCAGGTACTTTTGGTGTTTGTTTTCCTACTCTCAGTCAACCAAGAATAGTGATCTAGAATATAGAAACAAGAGAGTTCATGTTTTGAAAAAAAAATCCATGAATAATGCCATCAAAATATGAGAATTAAAGATGCATACTATAATATGCCAATGAACAATCATGTATGTGAGATACCATGGTAGTTTTCTGATACTAGTCAGTTTCTGGCATAAGGGCATCTAATAAAATATATATAGATATTTATAAGTAGAATAAAAGTCAATACTTATACAGTAAGAATCCTGGAATCAAATCTGTTTGGAACACCTGCTTTATACTTACAATTCTGGGGTTAAGAATCAGCTTTAGGTGGATGAAGTTTAATAAAAGGGTCCTATCTAAGGACTATCATTCAGCAGACTCTTGATCTCTACGCTTAGGCCATTTGTGACCTTTTGTGTTCCTGGCCTTCCACTGCATGAGGGAGCTTCATTACTGAAAACTGAAAGATTCATTAGTGTCCTCTTTTTTATCCCTGTTCTATGTTCCATGAGCCTTAGTTGTAGAGGTTGAATTATAGATGTGTCACTTAGGCCTGGGAAATTCATAGACAATGCCCCCCACCCAAGGCTTGGGGACCATTGCGGAAGAGGGGGCAGAAAGATTATAAGAGCCAGGGAGGAGGTGCATGAGCATATGGAAACAGAATCTTACAAGCTCCTGGAAACCTGCTCGTGATTCTACGGCAATGCTGTCAGCATACACAAGTCTCATGAAAACTCAGGCAGACAATAACCCAGCATAGGACTGGGAAAATGAACAGCAGGACCCAATTTTCTCTGAAGGAATGTGGGCAAATGATTGCTGCTAGATGAAGAAGAGCTGATCTTCCTAAAACAAGGGACTCTAGCTACGCTGACTAGACTCAGTGTATGACCTTTCACTGGGGTTTGGCTGGAGACCCTGACAACCCAGTGGGCCTTAAGAGGGATGACAGAGTATATGGGCACCAGTGGGGGCTGTTATGGAAGGGTGCCAGTGGGGATGGTGGTATAAAGAAGATTAAGATTGTTTGAGTGTTCTTTATGAAATACGCAAAAAATTCAATAATATATATATATATATATATATTTTTTTTTAAACAGGCTTTATTAGATCAAAGTGTTTTTAGCAGACTAAGGGAAACAAGTTCAACTGAGAAAGCAGAATATATTGGAGCACAGGAAGTCCTGGCCACCCTGGCCATTTTTGCAGTGTAGCCCAATTGTCTTACACAGCTTGACTATTTTTTTACACATTTGTGTGCTTCCCTTAGTGAGCTCACACCCTGTTCTTATCTGCTGTGCTAAGGATCTATTTAAAGGCTAGAAAAGAAAAGGTTCAGGGCTTTGTATAAATGTGGATAAACATACAATAGAAATCTTAATCTATGATGAAGAGAAAACATTAAGTGATATAGAACTGATGACTCATTTATATCCTACATATCTAATAACTGCTTGGAGGTAAAATACCAGTGGATGAATCCTTGATCTACCCACAAGGTTCAACAAGCAACAAATCTTGGGATAACAACTGAACAACTGAATGAATGCCTGAAGTGTGCTCTACCTTGCCAGGGTCACGTTTTCGGAGAATGGGAGGAAGCCTAAGGAGATAACTCTATTGTGGGCTGATCTGATTCCTGTGTGGCTCCCTCTCACCAAACTAAGAAAATCATTTAGGTACATTGCACATAATAAAACAGTATAATACAAAGTTGAAAATGACACCATAGATTTCGTGCATATGTATATGTTATGAGTGTTGAAAGCCCCTGGATAAGGAGCTTTTAGTGTATTTCAACTTAACGAATGATTAAAACATACACCTGCTATAATGTAAATCACTGCCACAGGCCTCAGCCCTGTCCTTCAGACTAGTAAGAGACATACAAACGCATACTTGAGTAGACAGTTTTAAGTTCTTCACATTTTACCTTTAGCGATTTTTCTTTCTTTATTGCAATGTCACACATGATAATTGTATCAACTCTAAATTACAAAAAAGTTAAAGGGTGCTACCTGCCTACCTCCCGTTAATAATGTTTTCACCAAAGTGACAGATACTAACAATTTGGTATACATGTTTTTCTGCCTTTCTATATGTTTATGAAACCTTGGATATAAACTTTTTAAAACAAATATGTGAGGACTGGGGAGGCAGCTCTGTTGGGAGTATTTGTCTAGTGTGCATGATATCCTAGATTCAATCCCCAGGGCCACACAAACCAGGCATAGTGGTGCATGGACATAATTCTAGAACTAGGGAAGTAGAGTCAGGACAATCAGGAATTCAAGATCAACTTTAGCTATATAGTAAACCTGAAGCCAGCCTAGGATACATGAGACTCTGTCTTATAAAAAAAAAAAAGGAATTAAAAAAAAAAAGCATGTGGTCATAAGAACTTGAAATCAAGCCCACTTCCTTTCTTAATTAATAAATTATCACAGACGTTCACCTTGAACTCATTTCTATACAATGTTACACACTTTTGATTCATCAGAGTTTGCTGAAATTCATTGTAATGAACATTTATAACTTTTCCTTTTTTTTCTTTCACAATCATGAACTGAATACATCATGCCCTAGGGAAATAATTTTATGTCTAGGTAATTTTGTCTTGAAATGTCCCTTTGATAAGAAACGTTAAGGTTTCTTTTTGAAGTTTATGTTATCTCAAATGGTAATGCCATGCAATGTTAAAGACAGCTTTACATGTTGGTGTTTCACTTGTACAAGACAAATTATGAAATTATTGCAGAACCACATCAGATCTATGGTCTCTTTTAGCTTAAGCTTTAATAGGAGATGCAGATTCCAAAAAGGTTTGAATCCAGACCCTGCTCTAGAGCTGTGCTCCTTCCCCCGCTTCCTCTAATGCTGTGCACTATCAACAGTTTTTTTTTTCCTTTTTCCAATTTTATGAGGGAAAAAAACCGGATATCCTCACTTTTATTTGCATTTCCTTGATTACCAGTGAGTTTGGGCAGCTTTCCATGAATTTATTAGCCATCTGCTTTTCTTCTTTTGTGAATTACCTGTTAACATCATTTATTCCATTTCCCTTACAAAGTTTTCCCCTTTTAAAAAAATCAACTCATATGACCTCTTTCTATATAAAAAATAAATAGCTTTTATCCTGTACAATTTGTTTCTTCAGAACATTGGTTCTTGGGGATATGAATATGCTATGAGCCAAGAACATAGTTGAAACTGCTGGAATGCTTTAAAGTGAAGAGTAGCCACAATGAAGAAAAGCTTGCAATATTCACTCTCTAACACATAAAGTTTCAGAGGACAAAGGTCTTTGACTGGGTAACTGACTTATCTTCAGTGTCTAATACAAAACCAGGATCTTAATAAATTACATACGCAGTGATATAATATATAAATTTGTTGCATAACTTAAAATAACAATAAATACATGGACTCCAAAGGTACTTAGACAATGAAGAGGATAAAACTTCAAGGAAGAAATAGGTTAAAGAAAGAAATCAGGACATTACTTTTAACAAGAAGCTAAATAATGAATAAAGGGCTCAAGGAGAAAGTGGTTAATCAAATAAATGTGGTTTACTAACAAAATCTTGTAACCAGTCTAGAAGCACTATCCCAATTAAAGAACTGAAAAAAAGAAAACTTAATCATGACAAATTCTAACATAATTATGCAGAAGTTCCCCAACGATGTTTGTTTTTATAACACAGTCATTCAAATACTTTAGGGTATAAAATAAATTAAGTGATAATTAGAAATAATAAACAAGGGCTGGAGAGTTAAAAGCACTGGTTGCTTTTGCAGAGGACAGGGGTTTGAATCCTAGCACCCACATGGCGACTAACAACTGTCTGTAACTACAGTTCCAGGATATCTTTTTCTGACCTCCACAAGTATTGTACAGCATGAGTGCACTTACATACATGCAGGCAATACATTCATGCACATAAAATAAAAGTAATAAATAAAATATGTTTTTAAAAACAAATTATATCTTAATCTTTTACTATTTGTGTAAGAGCATGAGTTAAATCACAGTTCTTTGAAGGTATAATATTTAAAAATTCCAAAATATCAAATAGTATAATTTAGCACATTTCCTAATAAAATTTGATTATCACTGATTGGAATATTTTCCATAACTCTAAAACTTCTTACTTTGAGGTGGAAATGAAACTTTGTTTCTCCTTTTATTTTTTTAAAGATTTCTTTATTTTTATATATGAGTGTTTTGTCTGTTTGTATGTATCTGCACCATGGGCTTGTCTGGTACTCACAGTGACCAGATGATAACATTGAATCCCCCGGAACTGGAGTTACAGGCACTAGATGTTGGGAACTAAACCTTCAAGAGCAGCCAGTGCTCTTAACCACTGAGCCATTCATCTTTCCAGACCCTAGACTACAAGAATGTAAATGCAACTAAATTTTCCACTCCTAAACACCAGTCTTAAGAGGATACATTACAATTTCATTTTGTGATCACAATTTCCTTTCTAAAAAGCTGTTTAGGTGCTAACAACTCACAGAAGGAGAGAATATTCCAGGCTTGTGTCTGGCTTGAACATCCCTACATGACCAGTTCCTTAGCTGAGTTTCACTAGTGTCTGGCAGAGAAGACTGGGAGTGGGTAAAGCGATTAGGAAGAAGACGGTACTAAGAAAAAAAGTCCCCAAGATATTCTGAGGATGAGGAAATGATGACATCCTTCATAGCTCAGTAAAGAATAAAACTACAATCACACCATCATGGTGCATGACAGTTCTAGATAATTACAATCATTAAACTTTTCTTGGATCACAATAAAATGCCTAAATAGGTGAATAGTCCAAATTTTCCATGCTGTAATTTAAAACTAGATATTTAACATAGTTAGTGGAAACCCAATATCAGATACTATACGAAAGAGTTTCATTTTCTTTAAAATAACATTGGGTGAGACTTCTGAAAATACAAACTTCTCATGTTACACACCTAAGCTGTCATGGTCATAAAAACAAGACTAAATTCCTTAGCTAATCTTATTCATGAAACATTTAATGTGCTTTTAGAGAATATCACATTGTGACCAAACACTGTTTATTATTCCATTATGCCCTGAAAATAAAAACTGGCTTACAACAATTAACAATCCAAACTGCATTCTTTTTATTAGAAAGTTAAAGTGCTCATAGAAATAAAGCTAATTCCAAAAGCCTTCAGACCCTCAACATGTTCCCATCTGAATACTAATTCAAATAACTTATTAGATATACATTTATAGTAGATTAGCAGAGTATCTTTTAAAGATCCAAGCTTGAATAATACACACAGTTTTGTAGGTATTCAATGAATAATCAATTCTTAATCAGAATAGTTATATGCAGACTACCACTAAATGGACAATTTTCTCTAAGTCTAAAGTGTTTTTATACATAAGAACAAAACCTAGAAACCAAATTAGTACTCATTAATGTCAGTAATGACATGCATTATAAATTTGAAATAAAAATCAAACACATTTGTAGCAAAATTTGACAGATGTTTCCATCCTAACTTTTATTAAGAAAAAAATAGTAACACCTATCTACATTGCAGCAAATCCTTTACTAAGAGCTTTTCATAGGCTACTTAAATTTTCATTTGGAGAACTTCTATTCAAATAAATTAATTTTTAAAAAATTCATCAGTAAGTTAGGCATTAAGAAAGTTAAACATATTTATGTGTGCACATAAATATTTGAGAGATAACAATATTGTTATGACCACATGATTTTAAAGTGGTATATAAAGTTGACAATCCTTTGCGATGTCTGGGGTCTAGCTCAATGGCAGAATGCGTGCCTCATTCGTGTGAGCTGAAAACTCAGAACCAAAAAATAAAGTTAAGGAAAAGTTTGCTCATTTCCCCAACTTTTCTACATCTTCATTTTATTTATAATAATTTCAAAAGCTGGTGCTATGGACTATGAAAGATAAATAACTCAGATATGGATATGCATTGAGGCAGAGACCTAGGCAAGCAATGGAACAAGTTTTTGGCCATGTGGAGAAGGTCAGCTCATAGAAGCATAGTTTGCATCTGCTGACTGAGCTGCTGATCTCATTCAATGTTGTTTAGACAGTATTTCAATACAGGGATCTGAAGTTCTTCAAAGACGCAGGTTTAAGTACTGTCAATTTGTAGATGAAATTAAAATCCTAAAAACTATTATTGTTCCGAATGTGTATAGACTAAGAAAGAAGATCAATGGTGCTGGTTTTTAATGGCAATAGAGTTTTGACTCTAAAGGAAGAAGTAGAGAGCTAATATAATTATGTTAAAAATTGGAAAAACAGAAATTCATGAAAAAGGCCCTGTAGAAGAAAACAAACGGAATCAAGAAAAAATATAGAAAGGTGAGTGATAAACAAGAGTCAGAACCTTACACAGAAACTGAGCAAGAGAACGTGTGAGCATGGAGAGTTTTAGCTCAGGAAACTCTGAAATGAAGAACTTCACACATTAATTGGTGTTACTGTTAAAAATCTTTTAGGAAATAACCAAGTTGTTTTTGAAGCACATCAGAATAACTTCATTTTAAAAGTGTATTTACCATTTTAACTTTGAAATATATATAATAATCGGTCATAGTGGTGCACATCTTTAGTCCCAGCATTCAGGAGGCAAAGGCAGGTGGATCTCTTTGAGGTGAAGGTCAGCCTGGTCTCCCAGGCCAGCTGTGGCTACAGGGAGACCCTGTCTCAAAA
>NW_008334302.1:218710-223669 GCF_000622305.1 Nannospalax galili | reverse complement strand
GAAACCTAACCCTGTTTTAGTAACAGAGTTATAACTATACAGGCATGTCAAAAACTTAGACATAGCCTGATGACCATGTTTACTAAACACTTGTACTGTTAGGTGCTGGATCTCTTGTCTAATTATCAACATTTTTTGATGTAGTGATAATCTCACGTTACACAGGCAGTGATTGAAGCTCAAACAACATGGACTGTAGATCACGCAGCTGTAAAGTGTCAGACCCGGCACTCAAAGCTTATCTGTTTTACTTCAAAGTCCACATTTTCTATACCAGTTATGTACTCTTAAATACTTTTCCTATTGATTTTACAGTAACAGTATAAAACATCTCTTTGGTATCCTGTCTATAGACTATAAGCCTCTGCATTCATGTGATTTAACACATCAGGTTACCTACTGGAACACTGGGGTGCTCTTCAGACACTGTGATGAGGTGACAGCCTTTCCCGCTTCTCCCCAGGTACAAAACCTTTGAGGTCTTCTCCCAGTGCAGTGGTAGATTGATCTTTCTAGCTGCGTTGTCTGGTTTCTTGATCTTGTTCTTCTTCATTGGCCTAAGCAAGCTATATCATATACATGTGTGTATATATATATATATATATATATATATGATATTATATCGCTTTGCTGAACTGCTAATCCTCCAAGGTCCCAAGTCTGATCTACTATTGAGAATGACATGCACCTCCTGGCAGTCATAACTAATGGTCTGTTCCCTCATACCCATAGGACATTTTTAAAACCATTATCACTGTGAATCATAATTACTTTAATCTCTCCCCTGCTGGAATGTGAGCCTTTCAAGGACAGTTTAGTACTTTCTTCAATGCAGAATCAATAGTTTCTAAAACCATGTGTGGCCTGTAGTAGATAATAAATAACTGCTCTATAGTGAAAACAGTGTGCACTCTGGAGGTGCTTGCAAGGGGGGACTGGTCGCAATCTCATTTCTTCCTATATTATTCCTGGGAGTTTGGGCAAGTTGCTGCCTGTGAGTGCCATGCCCTCTATGGCAGGGATGTAACATTGCTTTGTTTAAACAATTGGAATGAGGATTTCATGAGATCTGAAATGAAGAGCAAGTCACTGAAGCACATTTATGTATTTGAGAAACGTCAGCATCTGTCCTTTCACCTCTAATTTCCTGATCATCTGAATATAGCACAAGTAAGAGTCAATAAAAGAAACTGCACCTACAGGCTGAAAAACAACAACTATCAGTCACTGCAGAAACCATACCCTCAGCTGTGTGTGTCTAGAGACTAGTTTCTACACTCCTATAAGGAAAACATACATTTTATTTAAATCGTTTGTTTTCAATAGGGTCTCATACAGCCCAGGCTGGACTTGAACTCTCAGGCCTCCAGTGTTAGACTTGCAGGTGCGTGGATTACAGGCATGAGTCACCATGCCTGGCTCATTACCATTTTTTTAATTTTTTTAAATATAGAACATAGAGTACCAGGTTCAGGACATGGCAGCTGCTATGGAGAATTTCATGGAAGATATGATGAGGGTTTTTCAATGGGGAATACTAAACGTCATCTACAACAACCTGAATCTGAAATACATTTTGAAGAAATAATTGCAACTTGGAATCATGGAAGTTCAAGTAACAGAATCCTAGGGGGAAAGCTGCAACCAGGAAGAAAGAAGGCCTCTGTGGATGAGGACGGGCTTGGCCTGGCACTACAATCCATAAGAGCACAAGGACGTGCCCTGTGATAAAGACCTCAGATGCAGAGAGACCTGAACAGGGTACAAGTTTAGGTGGTATATCTACTATCAGGCTATGATCCACCTGTATCTTCATGTGAGTCACTCTATACTGCGTATTTGGACTTTTAAACAAACTTAAACAGAAGACCAAAAAAGGATTCAGGTGTGAACAAGTATTATATATTTTGTGCATAGATTTAGTGAAGAAAGGAACAAAAGTTAGTTTTCACAATGAGTAACTTATGTTTAATATGAAGGACCGTTGTATGTGAATACATATTCCTCTTTTACAGGGTTGTGAGAAAAGGAGATGAGTAATCATCAAGTACAGTCTTGTAGAACCAAACAAACAAACAAACAAACAATTTCCTGAGATGCACCAGGGTCTTTCTCCAGTGACCACCAGTACCCTCTACATTCCATACTCAAATGTTCTACTGCCCCCTGCTGTTTCAAGTATCAGAAGATGAAGAAATTGCCCTTTCATGTATCCTGATCCATTTAACTGATTGTACCCTTTATAATCCCCCCTTTTCCAGGGTGACCAAGGTTCTAAGTTTGGTTCTTGGCATAGTGAACTTTGATAGTAAGACAGATATAATCATCATACGAAAAGGTGTAGAAGGAACTTAGAGCTTTGGAAACCCAGCACACACTTAAATGCTATGTGTAAAGCCATAATTTATTTACAACTGTACAATTACATGTTTTTGTCAGGAAGCGATCACTAATCCCACACACATCATTTTGATAGTAACTCAACCTTTCTTACTTAAGTATACAAGCTGTGGATATAATTAGAGATTTCCCACATACAATATACCATATAGTTTAGATTCAATTTATCATGAAGTATGATAGATATCTGTGTGCATATTAACTTCAGGTGTTTTTAAAAACATGTTTTAGACTTTATTTTTGTCCCAGTGAGTGATGGTCTAACCAGTTCCAGTTCAATAATCATGTTTTTCCTTCTCATGTGGGGATATGTTCGTATGTGCACATCTCCTGTAGCCATTCAGTCTCTAAGTCACTAAGGTCTATGGCAACCAATTTTTTTTTAAAAAAGCAAAATACCTTGAAAGCTTTCAGTTCCCCAGTTAACACATTTTACAAGCCCATCCTTTGTGGCTTGTTTCCAGGGCTGCATCTAGCAGATGTTTCCCCATGTCTCTTATGTGCTGAAATGCAGTGACAAATATTTATCTGTTTTTCAGGGGCTCATAGTCAGATATACTAGGAAGACTATTGTTTTTTGCATTTTTTATCTTAAACACATGAAGATGTCTCAATATACCTACCAATTCAGTTCAGTATCAGAATTATTGTTGCTTCCATTCAGAGTTATACATTACTATATAACAAATAACCAGAAACTGAGTAACCTAAATAACAACTATCAACCATTTTAACTTCTGTGGTCTGAGGGGAGGTAGTCTTCATGCTTGGCACTATGCACATGGGGTGCTAAAATAGCTGAAAATTATGAAACAGTCCAGAAGTGAGTACCCGTTGGGGCTCAGGTGGGGTGTGGCTGTATCTCCATTCTCATCTGGTGACCTGTTTTCTAGCACATCTGGAGGTTCCTCACAGTGTGGCAACTGTTCCAAGAAGGTGTCCTCTAAAAACACAGGTGCCAAGAATATAATTTCCATATGCAAATCTCTATCAAACCACTCTGCACTTCTCACTGGGCTCTCCTTTGGCAATGTTCATGGCCAGATTCAGGTTTGAGAAAGACAAAATGTCCAAGGGCCTGTGTTGGGAAGTGTCTTTCACTGGTGCCAATGTAACACTGTACTGCATGTGCCCCTTTCCTTTACAACCAGGAGCCTTTGCGTTCTCTTGAAATACTCCTCAAAAGCCTTCTCTATTATCATTCCCACAGTCCTATAGTTCAATCTTTGGTTCTCTTGTGCCTCGTGCATTTTCTCCTGCCCTTTCCCTTCACTTCCTTTTATAAATCCTCCTGTCTGGGATCTTAGTTGCCTGCAGAAGTGAAGAGTGTATGTACTGTGTGGAACACAGAAAAACCCGACATCAGGAACGGAGGCAGAACGTGTCCTGTCCCCTAACCCAAATCTCAAACTTGAAAGTGCCTGCATCTTACAGACGTCAACATGGTAAAAACCACTTCAGGATTTTTCATGCTTCTCCCAGACTGCCAGATGAAGCCCAAACAGGAGCACGTCAGCTGAGGCCCTTCCCAACAGCCTTCCCAGTTCCTCTTCCTTCACCTCCTTCCTCCGCCCACTCTCCTTTGTAGGTCTGTGTGTGGACTTTTGCCTGTCTGCCCAACTAAAATGCTCTTCCACCATCCTCATTCCCATGAGCATTCATTTCCAGAACTGTACTCAAGCGCATTTCTAGCAACCTCTACAAAGACAGTTCGAAGCATATACATTTACCTAAACAGACTAGGACCAAGCCTCTTCTCGAAACTTCAGGTTACCACAGCTTTGCTCACCCAAGCAGTGGCTGCTCAGCTCCTTGAGGGCTATGACTACAGAACTTGGTTCTTCCTAACACAGCTGTGGTACAAAGGCTCAAACAAGAGAGTAAGAGATAGAGGCAAAGAGAGCAAGAGTTAGGGACAGAGTGAGGTATCATTTCTGTGAAATGCTGTCTTTCATACAGTATCTTACACATGAAAATATTATGCATCAGATTTAAGACCTCCACAATTGCCTTAAGAATACATGTGCTCTACTGATGACTGAAAGCTAATAACAAGTATCCCATGAAGAGATGACTAAATGAAATAAAAAGAGAGACACCATACCTTCATCCAGATACAGTTCCGATGCCTTGTTAAACTAACTGGAAGATTTCCACAGCCCTTCTGAGTCCAAACCCTAAAAATCCTGAACAAAACTCTACATTCTAACATGTAGAATCCAAACAATGAACATGTATTAAAATAAGTCTTACACAGTGTAAAACTAAAAGTATTTCATATGGTACAACTTTAAGTGGCTGGTAGTGTAGTTTACTGATAGAGAGCACTTGCCTGTGAAGGGAGATCTCTGGCACCACAAAACAACATCAACTGTAATTAATTAATTAATTAATTAGGACAAAACAACTGCTTTTAATTTAGTTGATCCACTTAAGTTTTCAATTTTTTAAATATGGGAATGAATGCTAAAACATTTCTCACATTATTTGTGATATAGTTATAAGACTTCATTAAGGACATGATTTTCACATTAAGGACATGTTTTCAATCCACTCTTT
>NW_008334302.1:211096-218642 GCF_000622305.1 Nannospalax galili | reverse complement strand
TATATATATCACATACATACTATGCTCTTGAATTTATGGTGACAGACCTTACTGGATGACACATGTTTGATTTAAAATTTCACTAGGCCACCTAGCATCAGGCTCCATTTAACATTCCATGGTATCCTCAATCTCTCCATCTCTCCTTTGCTCACTGACTGTACTGGACCACATACGTCATCTCTCCACACTTTCACCTTTCTCTACAAACATATTCCTTTTTCATGACTCGCCTCAGTTGTTACCTCCTCAATTCCAACACTCTGAAGGTTGCCCACTGCTTTGTGTAGCCTTATCCCTGAGTCTCTCTCATAGGAACTAGGCTTCATTCAAACTTAGCACCTTGCATCAATTGCCACATACCGGATACTGGATAAATGTCCACCGCCTGGTAGAATAAATTTTCGCACAAAATGAAGTCTGAATCTTGTCTTTTAATTTAAACGGTCATTTATTTAAATCAGGAACGCTTGGGGAAGATGAGATTCATACGGGATATCTTGAATTTAGCTACTTCTTAATTCATAAAACAAATAAGTATTTACAAACTGTAAAGAAAATCAAATTCCAGGACACGAACAATAGATATAAACCATGTGAGTGGAAGCATGACTAGAAGGAGAGCCTTGAGATTCCTCTCCCTTTGTCAAAATAAGAATAACCAGCTCCTATGTCTCCAATTCCATTTCTGCCACTTGTTAGATATGTACTTTTCTGCTAAACAAGGTTAGAGATATCTCCTTTTCTAACTCATAAAACTCTGGTTCCAAATGTATACGAAATTTTTTTCCTTTAAAGTGCAAAACCTGATTACAATTGAACCAAAATGTCAGTCAATACACAGTAGAGTCCTGTATCAAAAATGATTGAATTCAATGCACAGTGAGCCCAATCACAGTTTAGCATACTTAGGGATAATTTTCCTTTGAGAAATAAAATATTCATCATTTCTAATTATAAACAGTACAGTTGTCAAGACAACTTTTCTTATGAGCGATATAAAATGGTCTTATAAAACATTTTTTTGGCTTCTGTTCTTATTTACAAGGGAAAACCCATCATCCCCTAATAATATCTCATTAATCAAAATACTCAACAGTTAAAAAGAAATATTATTTTGAAGATATTTCAATAATTTTATTTCTTAATTCTTCTAAGGAATAGGATTTATGATATCAGAATTTAACTATATAACACTTCAATTAAAAGCAGAGTCTGAGGGCTGGAGAAATGGCCTAGAGGTTAAGAGCACCTTCTGCTTTTTCGGTGGACCCTAGTTCAGTGCACAAAATCCACATGATAGATGACAACCATCCATAACTCAGTTCCAGGGTATCTGACACCCTCTTCTTGCCTCTGTGGACACTGCAGGTATGTGGTATACTTACATACATGTAAGTAAAATACTTATACACATAAAATAAAAATAAATCTTGTGGACACTGCAGGTATGTGGTGCACTTACATACATGCAAATAAGATAATGACACACATAAACTAAAAATAGATCTTTAAAAAGAAAATTAGAGTCTGAAAGAAATGCTGTATCGGTAGTCAGTGCAGTGGTGTTACTTTGGCTCCATTCATACCTGACCATTATGTCAAAATGACATTCTGAAGCATAAAGTGCAAAGGGAAAACTGAGCACAGGAGGATGCAATTTTATCCACTCATAGCATGGCTCAGTGCCACATTGTCAAAATGAGACATCATCACACTGATACTTCCAAAGTGAAAATATCAGCTAATAATGTCTCTTCCAACTTAATACTGTCTCAAACAACAGTCAGTATTCTGAATTACAAATGTGCAGTGTTATTATTACTAATAACCTCACAATTATAAAATATTTATTATTGTAAAATGTTTTCATATATAACTTGATATCAAAACTGTGAGTAAATCAAGTAAACATACAATACATAGGTTCGATGGCAGGTAAGAATCCACCTGCTCATTCATTCTTTCATTCACTAATCCAACTTTCATAAAGTCTTTACTGTGTGAAAAAATGTACTTATACTAAGGGAATAGAGAAACTAGTGAGATTAATCTTTTGTGTTTGTATTGCAAACACAGGTGTGCATGTGTGCAGGTGCACACCCACACCTGCATGTCCATTTTATGTCCTCCCCTATTGCTCTCCACCTGATTCCCTTTGATAAGGATAGGCTAGGTCTCTCCATTAAACTGTAGCTAGTCTGGTGGCCAGCAAGCCCTAGTGATCCTTCTGTGTCTCCCTCCCTGTCCCAGTGCTGGAGGTAAGGTGCACACACCATGACCAGCTTTCTACTTGAGTAAAGGAACTCCAACTCAAGTCTCCATAGCAAGCACTCTTATCTACTGAGACATCTTCTTAGCCCAAGATATATCTTTTAGTGAGAAAACCCTGGACGGTAGAGCTGATGTTTTAAAAATAAAAGTGTAAATTCACTCTAGTTTTGTATTTTAGTTTCTTGGCAAAATTATCATATTCTAATGAAGCTTATGCAGAAACAAAGTATTTTTTTAAGTTACAAAAAAAGCTCCCTAGGGGGAAAACTTGCTAAAATTAAACAGAAAACTGGAGGTTTATCTCTCTTACAATTTAAAATAAGTAATCCCTCATAAATAACTTCTCTAAGATGAAGTATGAGTCCATTGCCATGTTAGTCTCTAAATGCACAGAAAATAAAGAACCCAGGTTTGTTATGTGTAATGTGTATGGTTCTGAGTGTTTGGGCCTGCACATGCCATATGTGTGAGAGGAACTGAAATGCATTCATTAGATGTCATCAGTTGGGCTATATGGACATGCAACAAGCTGGGGAGCTGAACTGTGAAAATAACTGCAAAGGGATCGTGATATTTGAGTGTGTAAACTGAAAACAACTGAGTACTTCTGAGCAGTAAAAGCCCATGATCCTTGTCAACATGAAGTAAATCTCTGAGTGAAAATGTTTATTATCACCAAAATATATTGTGACAAAATACACACATAATTCAACAAGTTAAAACTATTCCATTTCCTTACTAAAAACAGAACTCAGAACTGAAGAATTATGAAATTTCAGCACCAGCCAAAATGAATCATTACAGTAGGTTTCTGACTAAGTCAATGTCTTTATTGCTTTGAATAAAAGCAAGACATGTGTATTTTTAGAGTCTATATAATAAGTAAGATGATTTTTACTATTTTACAAATTTGAGCAGAAAAAGAATGGGGTTTATCATTCTCTTTACCAACCTACTTATAATATACAGTATATAAAAGGACTTTGTAAACATTAAATTGTCTGTTTTCTACACTAATTTTTATTCTTCAATCATTATATATGTATATATTACTATTTTTACCTTCAGTAAATGTATCACAAATTTTAGAATAATGACCCTTATTTTAGAGTTTCCTCAGCATGATGTGGATTAATGAATTTAGCTTACTGGCTAGAAAATAATCAGTACAAAATTCTGCATCATTTTTGCCATGTCTGTTAAGGAATTTCTTAAAGAATCAATGAAAGTCAAGTATCAAGTAGTCTGGCTTTGTCAAATGGACAAATGCAGTGATGACTGGTAACCTCAGCGGAACATGGAGTTAGTGCCCCCTGTTGGGCCTGGAAAGTCTCCAGTATTGACCATCATTCCAGAGAGCTTTTTAAAAGGAAATATAGTATAATACACACCATAAGCAAAAAGGCCTTCAGCCACACTGGATAGCCATGTATTGCCATGTTTTCTAGACAAAAGGAAGTCATAAATTCCACATTATAGAGAAGACAGGAACTTTCAACTTAGTGAAACACAATGAGCCTTCTAATGATGTCTATACTACCACAAACACTGACATTTTTCCTCATTTAAATAAAAGTCATCCTATGAATTCAATGTACAATAAAGCAAAACACTTCTCCATAAAAGTATTTTCAGCTAACATTCTGGCAAAAAAATTGTTTCTATTCTTGGAGACATATATTTGAAAAAAAATTTTAAATTTTGCATATTCACACTGAGAGGCAAAATAGAGTTTTAGAATGGCTACAAAAGAGTGATGCTATGATCTGACATTGGAAAAGTGCTTGTTGGGCTACTTGATTAGCAGATCTGAGAAGAACTGGTGTGTGCCAGCAGGGAAATCCATGAGCAAAGTAAATGAAACTATCCCAATCACTCAGGGATGGAGAGATGGCTCAGCAGTGAAGAGCACTGACTGCTCTTGTAAAGGACCCGGGTTCAATTCCCAGTACCCACATGGTGGCTAACAACCATCTGTAACTCCAGTTCTGGGGGATCCTACACCATCTTCTGACCTCTGTGGGTACTACTGTATGACACGGGTGACCTTACACACATGCAGGCAATACACTCATACACAAAAATTAATAAATAAAAATATTTTTTAAAAAGTCCCAGTCACTTAGGCAGGAGCAGTAAGGAAGCATATGGCATCACTAAGATGTGTGAAATTATGGTTGTGAACAGCAGCAAATCCGAAGTTATTGAGAAACAATGCAATTAATCTCTAACCCAAATTTTCAAACCAAGAACTATCAGCCACCCTGATAGTGCCTCACTTCTGCAAAGGCTCTGCCACACCAAGATGGGGTCTATTAGGCAAAATGAATCTCTATACAAATCAAACAGTTTAAAGTGGAAAAAAATAAAATTAAAATCACAACTAAATCTCAAAAATTTATGTAAGCTTCTATATAGCAAGATGTTTCCACCACATCTTAATACCATATTTTCATATTTTATAATTATGTTAACATAGTCTTGGTACTTTTCTTATTTAAAATATTGAGATTAAAAAGCAATAGATCATTAAGGCTAAGAATGTCCCTTATCAGCCTTGGCTTAATAAAAGCAGAGTGATCAAACTCTACCCCCCAAACAGGAACCCAATGGAACAGATTGCTTCTCTGTTAAAAAGCTGAGAGAAGGCAGCTTGTGGGTCCTGTCTTCCCCACAGCCACAGTAAATATTCTGGTACCACTGAAAAAGAGCCTCAAAAGGGAAGTCAAATTCCAAAAGTGGTTTCTTCTCAAAATTCCTACAAGCCTATTTTCTTCCCAGAAGACAGCAGAATATGTGTGCCATGGCACTTCCACACGCATGTTTTAGGACCCAGAACTCAAGCCAACACTAGTGCTAGCCTCTTGCATACATATGAATTAAATAAACTGTGCACTGGGCTGGGAACTGAAACAATCTTTACAACTCTATTTCTATGGGAAAACATGTTACAATTTGTAAATAACTTATAAACATTTAGAATAGACTGATCTAAAAATTCTGTTACAAGATATTTCATGAAGACCGGATATTGGTTGCAGTTAACGCTGAGTTAATTCATGATAGTTCCCTTTTTGTAATCACCCACTTTCTGTTTTAAATTTAATAAGAGAATAAAATTCTCATGCTAAATACATAGATATTCCATTTTGGGGTGGGGGAAATCCTATGCATTTATCAAATTAGCAATGTGAACACAAAAATCTGTAACCACCTTAACCTCATTCCTTCATCATTCACTTACTCAACTTCAAGTTGCTATTTACTGTTATCAGAGAGACAGTTTTGCCTTGAGAATCTCAAAAATGTGATCTCCCAGATTTTTCTGGTTATGAAATATAGGCTTTCATTTATGGAGAGGATTCGACATTGACTGTCAAGGAGCTCATTGAAAACATCCAAGTTCTTAGCGTTCAAGCTGGAGTGGGTGAAGAAGCAAAAACGAAGAACATTTTGCTTTCAGACTCCCAGGCAATCATTACAAACAAAATATCTCTCTCCAAGGGCTAGAGAGATGGCTTGGTGGTTAAGAGCACTGGCTGCTCTTGCAGAGGACCAGGCTTCGAGTCTCAGTACCTACCCGGCAAGTAACAACCATTCAAAACTTCAGTTCCAGGGAATCTGACACCCTCTTCTATCTCCATGGGCATTGCTGAATACAGGTGCACTTACTTACATGCAGACAATACACTCATACACATAAAATAAATATAAATGAGATATTTTTAATGTATTGTCTCTAAAATTTAAAAATTCAAGAAAACATAACACTATACATCAGGTAATTTGTTTAATTTTGAATTTATTGCTAAACATATGATCTTGTTTACAGAGACCATAGAGCATGGTAGTCAGACACCTTATTAACTGTTTAAAAATATTATTAAATAACAGGTCATTTTGTCAACTATTCAAAAATATTTCATTAACACTGACTGCAATGATGATTTTTACAAAAAATGAAAAGTAACAAGTGTAGTAAGTAGTACATATGAGAAAAATGTAAAAAGTGAGAAAAGAAAGCCTGGACCTAAGATAGAGTAAAAAAGAAAAAAAAAATCCAGGTTGTTTTAATAAGATGATGCTATACAGCAGTCCCTTCTACATGAAATAACTACCATCATCACGACTTTGGCTGAGCCTGATCACTAAACATAGTCACAATTGGGCTTGCTGATGGTTGTGCTCATTCATTAAAGGAGTGCCAAGCAGGGTCACTGCCCCCTCACCTGAGTTACCAGCCACTCTTCCCAGCCAACTAGTCCAGCCTTGGAAGACAAAAGAAAAATGAGGAAGAACTCAATAGAGGGATGCTTTTGGAAGCCCTTGTCAAGAAACTCCAATGGACTTTCATATGAACATTTGAAAATTGCCCTGTTCTGACTTTTTTCTAGTTCCCTGTCTAGAACTTGTAAAGCTAATTACTTTTGCCTTTCCTTCTCCTTCACATCTCCTAGTCATGATTCAAGGACTTTCTTTTCCCTTTAGAGACAAGAGTTATGTAATTTGGAAGTCTTTTAGATAGACCCACTGACGGGGTACACCAATTGCCTCACCCTGCATCCCTGTTCAGCATGGAAGAAGCCAGATCAGTCTGTGTCCCTATTCCCTATTGGCAATTTGGGTAACCCCTTCAGAGGATGGTGTGATAAGACTGGGAGGTAGGAATTGGCTAGGCAGTTAAGGTAAAAAAAAAACCTGAAGAAATGTAGCTCACCTGAGTTACCAGCCACTCTTCCCAGCCAACTAGTCCAGCCTTGGAATACAGAAGAAAAATGAGGAAGAACTCAATAGAGGGATGCTTTTGGAAGCCCTTGTCAAGAAACTACAATGGACTCTCATGTGAACATTTGAAAATTGCCCTGTTCTTACTTTTTTCTAGCTCCCTGTCCAGAACTTGTAATGGTAATTACTCTTGCCTTGATTTATCTTTCACATCTTCCATTCATGATTCAAGAACTTTCTTCTCCCCTTAGAGACAAGTTACACAATTCGGGACTCTTTTAGATAGATCCACTGAAGGGGTACTCCTCGTGCCTCACCCTGCATCCCTGTTCAGCATGGAAGAAACCAGAGCTGTAGGTGTCCCTATTTCCCGTTGGCACTTTGGGTAACCCCTTCAGAGGATGGCCTGGTAAGAATATGTGGTAGGAATTGGTTAGGCAGTTAGTGTAAAAAGAACACAAAGAAATGTAGCCAGTTTCTTGGCTAAAAGTCAAAATGTCCTTGGGCCTGTTAGCAACATACTCTGTTGCAAGACCAAAAATGTCAA
>NW_008334302.1:208240-210987 GCF_000622305.1 Nannospalax galili | reverse complement strand
TTGGCAGTGAAGCCCATTCAGGGATAATATGAGCCTCTGATCTTGTGTGACATCACAGGCCCATGCACAGTGAGCAGTTAGCCATTAACAGAGAAAAAGGAAATTTCACATTGTCACTGTAAATTGTAATCAGAACATTTTAAATTAGAAATGCTATCTCCTTCATTTGTTTTTAGGTTATCTCAATCTATTTGCTACAATCTGCACTTTGCTTTGCTTTTCAGGGCATAATCCATATAAACACAGGAAAGTTTCCATTTTTTCACTGCACAGATACCCCAGAACACCATATTAGGGTGACCAGGCAGCTAAAATCCAAGTGGCACACTGGTCAGCTAAGGCACAATAATGTTACATCCACAAAGCCAAGCATCTAATAAACATTTGAAGGTCTGCACTTCCGAAGGCTTCCTTGTATCTATAGTCTAGCATCCCAGAAGGGAGTATACGGGTGCAGTGGGGTTGTTTATCTGTCAATGGCATAATCCATATAAACACAGGAAAGTTTCCATTTTTTCACTGCACAGATACCCCAGAACACCATATTAGGGTGACCAGGCAGCTAAAATCCAAGTGGCACACTGGTCAGCTAAGGCACAATAATGTTACATCCACAAAGCCAAGCATCTAATAAACATTTGAAGGTCCGCACTTCCGAAGGCTTCCTTGTATCTATAGTCTAGCATCCCAGAAGGGAATATACGGGTGCAGTGGGGTTGTTTATCTGTCAACCACTTGTCAGACTCACAGGTTCTCTACAAACACTGCTTGTAGTTGGAAACTTTCTTTTGCCAGTTTCTGTAATTAGAATTTTTAAATACAGCAATGGACGCATTTCACATTTTCAAAACCTACTAAATTAAATCACCAATAGACACAAAAGGAAAGGAAATGCCATGGTAACTTTTGTGTAACTCAAAAATTACTTTTTTTAAAACTTGCTTCCAGAAGAGCTTATTGGCTTACTTTGTCTCTCTCACATTAACATAACATTCCTTCTCCTTCTTTCTCAACCTTTGTTGTGATATGGAGGTGGAACAATGAAATAAGCAAAATCTTAACTAATACAAATATATCCACATGAACAGAATATGAATTATTTACCCAGTTTATTCCTATAAGCATAACGAAATGAGTATCAATGGGAATGTTCCTAGCTGACTAGTATTTCTAGAAACTCTACAATATGCAAAAGGTCAGTGTTGAAGGTCATCAGAAAACATTTCTCAACATTCTCTTGTCTCCTGGTCATTTTCTTGGATTAAACATATGTCACCAATGGTACAGGCTATGATTCAAATAAAGTACAGAGGTTCTACCGTACAGCAAAAGCAGCAACAAGCAGACAGTCCAAGCACCAATTCCTGTAACAATTTATTTAGTAATATCAATCTTTTTCTTCCCTCATTTTTTTCTCAAAAGTAGTCTAAGAAAAGTAAAGGCTGTACACCTAAAGGTTTCCTTATAATCATATATTCCTGATTGATAATAGATTTTAAGACTTGTAGAAGAAAAAGATCATTATGAACAGAAAGGATCTTTGAAAATGCCTCCTTTGAATGCTAAAAATCATATTCTATGAGATTTTGTTTTACTTGATTCAACTTTATTGAGTTCAACAGATTCTTAGACAGCTAGGATATCCTTTCCAGGAGGGCCAGGGGAGGCAGTGGGTTACACTGGTAATCTATGAGTATCGCTGGACAGAGTAGCTGTTACAATAACTGATGGTTGTCTGTCCAAGTACTGATCTCACTGGGGACTTACCCAATGTCACAACCAGCATGAGAGTCGATCACACAAATTGACCTTGCTCAAATCAAAGTTAAAGTAATATCTTTTCATTGAAATGAAAACTGGAAATCCATGATCCCCAGAGAATTTCAAATTAATATTATTGCATGCACAGGGCTTCAGAGCTGGGCTTTGGGGAGCTTTTACTATGAGGGCATACCTATCATCCTTAGTACCAAGAAATCCTGGATAATATATTTTATACATTATTATGTTATATCAGATTCACTACTGCAATAGAATTCAGTAGCAGGAAGCTTAAAATTAGGAATATTAAGTACACGATTCCTTTAGAACATTTACAAGAGATTGGGCATTGACGTAAATATAAAAGCTTATATAATAAATGTTCATTGATTGCTGTGTTAAAAAAGGAATCTATGTATAGGTTATCTTTAATTATATTTTAAGTAGGTCTGTGTCGTGTTAAGAATGACAGTTTAGGGCTGAACAGATGGCTCTGCAGTTAAGAGCACTGGCTGCTCTTGTAGAGGACCTGGGTTCAGTTCCCAGCACCTACATGGCAGCAAACAACCAACTGTAACTCCAGTTTCACGGAATCTGATGCCCTCTTCTGGCTGCTGTGTTCAGGGGATCTGATGTCTTCTGGCCGCTATGGCCCTGCCTACATGTGATGCACTTACATACATGCAGGCAAAGTACTGATATACAAAATTATTTTTTAAATCAATCAAAAAAATTTAAATAACTGCTTTATTTTTTAAAACTACATGGTCATTGTTGTTAAAAGAATATCTCTGATGTTTCAAAAATTCTAATTAAGTACCTGAGAAGACAAGCATTCCAGCCATGACTCTACCTTAGATAACCACAATAGTCAATTTTCAGCTTTCCCATCCATAACTAAGGGCTATAACAACTCCTCAACAATTTTTATAGAAATTTAAAATTCATGCATAATGTAAGAAACAATCAAGGAAAGAAAATGCGAA
>NW_008334302.1:203284-208032 GCF_000622305.1 Nannospalax galili | reverse complement strand
TTTTCTCTTTGTTGAGTCAAAACCATTATCCAAAATTTAAAAAAAAAATGTAAGTGCAGGAAATTTTATGAGATAAAACTCACCTCAGCATTCACTGCAGTGATTCCACATATAAACCTCAATAAATGAACCAAGACACACAGTGGAGGCCAGGGACTTAGTATTGTATGCTGATTTCATATAGGACTCAGTGCAACAGCCTTGATATGCAGATACTTCTCCAGGGACACACACATATCTCCAGGGAAATGTCTTCAATGAGAACAAATTCACAAGAAAAAGGGTATGTGTCCTTGGAGCAGGTAGAGCACAGACAGCCAGGAGTCTCAGAGGACCTTCACACACAGAGTCCAGATTCTGAACCACAGAGGTAGTGACAGCTCCCTCCACTGGCTGGGTCACCATGGCCAAGCCACATCATCTCTCTGGTACCTTTCCTTTACCTATGTTTTTAAGGTCTTTTACAGCTTGGAAATATATAACCCTTTGATTCTAATACAGAAAATCAAGCTGAAATTAATTCATTTGTGCCCCTTGTTCAAATAGCAGAAGAGAAGCACATGGCATTAGGAATAAGGAAAAGTAGGTCCAAACCTGAAGTGGGAGGAAGTGCTTTTCAAATCAGGATTTTCTTTTATATTGTTACATATTTTGAATTCCATTCAGTAATTCATCACTAACATCTCCATGAATCAAAACACTGAGGCAAGTGCTATCTTTGCTATTTACATGGGTTTGTTAAATTTTACAATGCCCTCTATCTGAAATCACTGTATTTTAAAACAGCTATGTAATTTCATTACAAAATATCTCTCCAAAAATCCTTCCTGTTCTTTCCTGGACTGGCCTTTGGACCATGGCATTATTTTTGTAACTGATCTCCAGGCTTGAAGTTTCTTCAACTATCCCATAATCTTCCCGGAACACCACCATTACCCAATCAGATAGACACTGACCTTGGAATAGTCTGAGGTCATTAGTTAATATTCACAGCCCTTTAAATGGCCTAATTTATGTTTCTCCCCTAACTCTCTCCTCTTATTCAACTAGTGTAACACATTAACTTTTTCACAAAGATCAGACCTTTCGGCCACACCAATAAGGCTGTTTCTTCCATATGAATGTGCCTGCCCCCGCATGATTTTGGAAACTATAGACATCTACTTAAAATGAAATCCATAGGCTGTCTTCCCAAATATTCTGGTAAAAGTGATCTTTAGACTTCTAGAACTCTGGAGCACTCACAAGTCAAAAATATGCAGCCTACCGACAGAAGCTCTATCAGTTTCATTATTCATTCATCTAATATGGGTACTTGATGTAGAGAATTTAGAAAAAAATAAAACAGGCTAAGGCCTGCCATCCCCCAAATCAAGTAACTCCATTAGACAATCATATAACCAAATATGTAGTTACATTTAAACAGCTTAGTAGAGAGATGGAGTAACCTTTTCTTTAATCATCATGTCAAACTCAAAGATATGTGATTTTATTATCATTCATATACAAGAAAAGATGCTGTGGCTCGAAACTCAAAACACTACCTACTTGGTACTATGCAAGCCAGGTTTTACAAGTTCTCATTTACTACTTATAATTAATGTGGGCATTAATTAAAACAATTTTCATTTAACAGAGAAAACAAACAAAACATGGAAACACAGTTATTGTGCCTAAAGGCACACATTTAGGGCATAGTTGTACTGAGATTCCACTTAAGGTTTTCTGATTCCAAATATCTGTATCTGTTTTGTGATGAGAACCCTACCATCTACTCTTCCTATCCCATGAGAAGAACTGCAGTAGTGCTTTGTGCTTTAAGATTTGAAGTATGCTAATACATGGGAGAGGACGATCCATCATAAACTGCTCCTCTGAGAGGATAATCGGCTAATGATTCTTGAAATGAGTGGATCTGCTTTCCTGGAAAAGGACTGCCTACTGATGGATTTGAACTAAGCTTGAAAACTAAAATCAGCCATAAACCATCCATTCCTTCCTCCAACACATACACTGGAACAAATGATAACCACATGATTCTCACATGCACCCACTTGCAGACACTCAGTGTTGAGTGGCACTTCCCACACGTCTTTACTCTAAGACCAGCCTTTTAAGTAAGGCATCAAAAGAAAGTGGCAGATCACTGGTGGAAACTATTACAGCATTAGAATTATGAATTAAATCAAGATTCTCTATAATATTTTAGCATGTGTCATGGTAACCAAATATTTTAGTATAAACCCCAGCCATTTAAAATTTATTTAAATATTCATGTTAGTATTACTCTACCAATATGCTACGTATATTTTTAAAAAAAGAAAAGTAAAATTTTAAAATGGAGAGAAACTTTGAATAGAAATGTAAGTAGAAAATGCTAACTTTTTTCTCCATTTATTACATACATAGAATTTTACTGGCAGAAAAAAAAAAAAAGAAGCAGTTTCTTAAGGGGTAGATTTAACAGGGAGAATGGGAGGCAGGCTGTATTTAAGTCCCAGTTCTTCGTTTTGACCAGTCACTTATATACAGGGCTTATTCTCTCCAGTCCTAAGATAACTAAAAAGTAGAACTTTCCTGAGCAGTCCATGAAGGACACTAAGGACACAGAATTAAATTACAAATATTTACCAAATGCTTTTCCAGAAAGAAGGTAGACATTGGGGAATATCACACAAGTGTAGATGTTAACATATTTGCTGCAAAGGTATCTCTGGTGCCCATGATGCCAGTCTCTGTGTTCATCAATAGACAAGCATCTCAGACTAGATTCTATATCTATTTTTGATCTTGATGGAGAGACTAATACAAAGGCAGGACAAGTAAGGATTGTGCAATACTAGGCAGTAGAGAGGAGTGCAGTGACTACCTTGAATGAAGAGAAGTTTAAGGAAAGTGCATTCTAGGGTGTCCTGGGAGATTTTTCTAGTGGTATCAAAAATATCTGAGACTAGGTAACATAAAGAATAAAACTGTATGTAGATTACTGCCTCCAGTGGCTGGCAGTACAAAAGCATGGCACTAGTACCCATTCAGCTGTGGAGATGACTTGGTTTCAAAATGGGAAAGACTCTTGGAAACAAGCCTGGAGAAACTGTAATTTTACATAACTTTGTAAACCAAGTTAATCATATGTTTTGAGAACATTTAGAACTCTTTAGTCTTTCTAAGAAAAACAATGAAATCATTGCTACAATGATATGAAACCATCACTCCTACAAGCTAAGCTGAATGTATAGCTTTAATCTTAAAAATGTTTATATTGATTTAAGAATTTCATCCAATGCATTTTTATCATATTCTGACTCCCCTACCCCCTCTTCACCCCCACCTTACTATCTTTAATACCACATTCCTTATTTGTGATTCATTTATGCCCCTGACTCAGAGCAAAGTTACATGAGATGTGACAATGATGACGTTGAAAACAGCAATGATGTTACAAACAACCTCTCCTGCACAAATGTTGCAAGCAACATGAGTTGATGACATCTGTCTGTGGCTTTGCGTGTTGTTCTGAGTCAGTAAGTTCAGAAAAATGACTTTTGTAAAACCGTTAACAAAGTTTGCTCATGCCTGTCATAAACCATGCTCTTCGGTAAATAGAAGAGCCCTTTGTTAGACAGCAGAGTAGAACAGTTCTGAGTGAAATCAGAACACCTCAGGACAAGATCAAGCCCAAACTACTCCAAGAATGAAGTTTCTCCTTAATGGAACATCCTCCAGACTCAGCATCTGGGGAAGATTTTCTTGTTGCATCACAAAGGATTCTAGTTATCACAATATAGTGTCAGGCATTGCATGGCAAGGCAGCACAACATGCTAGCTAGACTCTCTTCTTATTACAAAGAAACTTATCCATCATGGGAGAGGGAGAGCTTCCTTATAATGTTTCACAGATGATTTTGAAATGTTAGCTATGACCACTGACATCTTAAAAAGAGGATCTGTGATTACCTGCAGGAGATCCTTGTGAGATGAGGACTATATACACTCACAGTTGAAAAAGTGGGGCTGCTCACAGGATTCACAAGCTCATGGGATTCACGGAGTTGTGAGGTTCCTGAGACTCCATGAGATCCTTACAAGGTTCCTCCCCACAATTATATGTGATAAATTATTAGCTGGGATAAGTGGATGCTTTGCTGTAAATTTGCCTTAGTGATACTGCAATTCTGTCTGGTCTGTTAGTTCCTTCTCTATCTGGGGTGAATAGATATTACTTTATATCTCCCAGAAAAACTCACATATCATCATGTAATCACAATTACTTCAAACACTGCATCTTTAAATACTAGTACCATATCAACTTGGGGGTTTACCTCTAATGAATGAACTTTGAACCATTATGTTAAAGCCATAGCATAAGCTGTACTATAAAAGAAAAGAAGACCTGGATGAGAAATACCTGCTGCTGCTGTGTGCTGTTTACAACTTTCTGTATGTCGAATATTATAAGAGACACAGGAGAAAATAAAGAACTAATACGAAAATTAGCCTTCTGCAAACAGTAAGTATAATTTAGTAAAAAAAAATTATGCAAGTAGGCTGACAAGATGATGTTTGCTGGAGTTCATTCAATACATAATTACTGAGCAACTAACATACGCCAGACACTGGCAAACCATTAGGGGAATGAGTAAATACTCGCCTCTGTTTTCAAGCCACAGTAAAGAAAGAACATTCATACACAATCATGTAAATGAAGACATATTTAAAGATAGTTGAGGAAACGGTCGAGAGAAAGA
>NW_008334302.1:152259-202964 GCF_000622305.1 Nannospalax galili | reverse complement strand
GTGTGTGTGTGTGTGTGTGTGTGTGTGTGTGTGTTTAAGGAGAATGGCATTTAAACTGGAACATCAAGGAAGGCTTCCGAATGGAAGTGCTATCTGAACTGCAATATGAAGGATCTTCACAAAGTAAAGCAGGGCTATGGGAAAAAAACATGTACAGGAAAACATCAGATGGCTGAGTATACAGAGAAGGCAGCTATGCAGTTACGAGCCAAAGAATCAGCTCACCTGCCTGTGCAGGTGAAGATGGAGACACACTTCAGGAGCTGCTGAGACCCCTATAGGTGGAGTCCAGAGGATGGAAGGAGGACAGTGAAGAAAGTAGGAGCAAGTTATCTAAAGCACGGCAGGTACACAGGCCTTGGAGGCCCACTGAGAATGCCATTCATATAGAGAACTCCTTAAAGTCTGTAGGTCACACCTAAGCTTTTCCTCCCAGCCTTCCTCTTCCCCTTCCTTCCGCAAACCCTGACTGGGCATCCTGCCATCCACCATGTGGGACACACTATTTTGGATGCTGAAGATGCAGCAGTCTAAGTCTTCATGGAGCTGACATTTTGGATAAGGAGACAGAAAAAGAGATCTGCAAAGTTGCATGAATATTTTCTGCACCACAGTTTCTTTGAGAACTGCCTGAATCCATCATAGATAAATGAACTACAGTGCTGGCCCTAGCTCCTGCTGTAAGGTTAACGGATTTGTTAGGCCTTTGCTTGCAAACAACTGAGAGTTATCAAGAGCTAGCTCAACAAAAAAGGGGGATTATGATCTCATAGAACAAGAAGCTCAGAGGTAGGTCAAGCTGTTGAGCGTAACTTCTTTCTATCCCTTCAATGTCAGCTTGTCCAACACCTTTGCTTTTGAACCCAGCATGGCTACCAATGTGACCACAGCTTCATGCTTCCTGACTCAGAAACAGAGGGAGAGAAAGACTAGGAAGGAAGAAAAGAAGTAAAAAGAAGATAGAAGCCCTCAAGAGGACCTCTGAGTCTCTTTCTTCAGTAGGATGGACCCAAGTTACACAAAGAGCATAACTGCTAATGGGGAGTTGCCAAAGACATGTCATGTGCTGAGTGATACCACTATGGGCTTCGAATGGATGAGGAACTGAATCCAATCAGTGGTCTACTGGGAAAGGGAAAGGAGGTGAACCTGGATTCAGAGAAATTGCCATGAGGTTCCACTATAGTTAGGACTATAGTTATATATAATAACTATAGTTATTTCATAAATCAAAGGGAAACATTCTCATTAGCAAGCATATGTATATAGTAGAGTGTCAGTGTTTCTAATAACATCATAGTGAAAGTGTATTGAGAATTTCCTGAGCCTAAGTGCTTTCCTGATATCACAGCATCACTGAAGCTTTACAACTACCTAGTAAGTAGAGTAAATATAATCTTCATTAACAGGAAGGGGAGACAGCACCTGAGAAGTGGTTCTCCTACTAAAAGCAGCATTTGAGTTCCTCCCACAACCTTCCACCTTCTATCCAAATCATACTAGCCTTTTTCAAAAGAGTTCAAAAATAAACTGATATAATATGTTCTCATAATAAACATGATCAACCATAATAACAGCACAGACTAACCTGGAAATTGTGTTTGAACACAATAAAACGTCTATTATTATTAACTATGAACTGTTTTAAAGTCAAATATAATGTTGTTGAAACTTTATTTTATTTCAGAAGAAACTTTGCTGTTGCAATGATAGAAATTTGGGATGGAGGAAAATAATAAAAAATCTTTCAAGGAAAAAAAATACACACACACACACACACACACACACACACACACACACACCACATTTCAAAAACAAAATTCAAAAAAAGAGAAATCTTTGTTAAATCTATTTGCCAGGGGCTAGAGAGATAGCTCAGAGGCAAATAGCACTTGATGCTTTCACAGAGGTCCCAAGTTCAGTTCCCAACACACATATCAGGCTGTTCACAACTGCCTGTAACTCCAGTTCTAGAAGATCTGATGCCCTCTTCTGGTCTCCAAAGGCATTGCATGCCATGGTTCATATACAAAAAAGCATTTGCACACAAACACATAACTTAAAGAATAAATACATTTAAGAACTTTTAAATTTATTTACCAAAATGCTATATATCTCTTTCTATCTGCTTAATCATAAAAGTGAAGGACTTAGACTTTGCCACCAGGATTTTGAATTCTAGGAAGGACAGGGATAGGGCAAACCTCATTGTAATGAGAACATTGCTATATAAAATGTTTAGAGCTCAAGAGGAAATTGCAGCCAGCACTGCAAATTTGCAGTCTCAGATGAAACCCTCTAAATAAGCTTTACAGAAGGAAGATACTTTTGCACTTCTTCTGTGCAGTCTTGAAATCATTTAGCCAAAAAGAAGTTCCAACTAAACCCAAATGTAAGGTCATAGTATAATAAACCTTATATAAAGTAAAAAACAAGTGTCATTTTCAGAATATATACATATAATGTACATGGTGCTTTGATGTGGCCACTAAACTGGCTGTCTCTCAGGCATGGCTCTGGGAAGGATTGCTATCCTTTGTCACAACTGATAGACTCAACATCTTCAAAGGACAGTAACCTCATCATGGTCTCCCTCCCGCTTTCTTGCCCTTCATGATCCAGTCCATGTTCCCCAGCACAGCTGTCATGATTCACCATTTCTGTGTGGCTGGATTTGCTAAGATAATGGCCTTTTATGTGCAGGCACTGTGAATTCTTCCCCACCCCTTGTACAGGGAAGACAATTTAAGTGGAAAAGAATAAAGCGCTGGATTTAATACAGTGACCAAACACAAAAGTCTAATAAAAATGTCACAAGTGCATGCTCTAGAATGGCAAAGAACTGTGGAAGCCCACTGAAGGATGTAAGCTGCGCCTTAGCAACCCAAGAACACAGAACTAGGAGATGAAACCTCTGCCTCTACCCTTCCTACCATACCAGCAGTTTCAGATTTTCTGGTCATTTTGGAGCATCAGTGTTTTATTTGAAAATGAAACAAAATCAAACCAGCGTACACACATGCATTCAATCGTATAAAAATATTAGGAAAGAATTGACATACAAAAAGTTTAGGAAAGCCATCTCTTCAGGCTTTCACAAATAAAATACTTTCTATCCCAGGGAAGAAATTGGTACAAAATGCCACCTATGTTGGGTATCTCTATTGAACAAGCTTACTGTTTGCTATTCTCTTTAAACTCAAACACCACCATGGAAGAACAAATGCAAAGGTATTTTAAAAAATAAAGCTTCCACTGCTGTCTGCAGTGCATTTACCAAGAAGAATGATTCAATGGGTCTCTTGTGGTCCCATTTTTTTTCTATCAGCCAATGAATACTTAAGTGCCCACTCTGTATTAAATCTGCTCTATATTGGTATGGGAAAAGAATACAGCCAAGTCCTCAAACACTCTTCAATCTATGGGAAGCATTGTGCTAGTTAACTAACAACCACAATACAAGAATGAAGCAATTGCTATAATATGTTAGACTTAGTCAAAGCAGCATAGTTTTAATTCCCCAGGCTAGACATTTGTGAATTAAGTACATTAAGTAGAAACATATGATGTCTATTGTCTGGTACTGCATGGCAGCACAAAGTAAGGGACCCCAGGAGAGAAGTGGCATCCTCTGAGTGGCACCAGTCCCTGCTAAGGGGGAATGGAACAGTACCTGATGGGCAACAAAACCAGGTGCAATTTCAACATCCAAGAGACAGGTGTGGAAACCTGAAAACTCCAAGAAAATAAAACATTGCCTAACGATAGTACCTAGGAAGAAGGGAAGGGCAAACGGCTTGCCATTTTTCTCTGTATCTATCTGTTTCCTAGTCTACTGCCTCAGGGAGAAGGGGAGGCAGAGGAAGAGAATTTTGCCAAAAGTGAAGAAAAACAGTAACAAATGATTTGAAGATGATAATAAGTTGGGGGTGTATTTTCCCTAAACCAGGAGTCATTTGATCTATGAGTAACCATTAACATTAACTGAACTCAGGGCTGGAGAGATGGCTAGATGGCTCAGCAGTTAAGAGCACTGACTGCTCTTGTGAAGGACCTGGGTTTGATTTCCAGCACATGGTGGCTACGAACCATCCTTAACTCCAGTCCCAGGGGATCCAACAGCCTTTTCTGACCTCCACAGCACTGCACAACATGGGTGCACTCACATACATGAAGGCAATAGATTCATACGCATAAAATAAAAATAATAAAGTATTAAAAAAAAACATTAACTGAACTCTGCAGCAGAGACACAGTGAATCCTTCCAACTATCAGTGACAAGTTCCATGTCATAGAAAAGGTGACATTAGAGTTACTAGCACGTTCTAAGTCACATGGCTACTAAACACTGGAGCCAGGATTCAAATTCTGACTACCTGTGGCAAAGCTCATATTGACTCATTTAAGCAGTATTTAATTCATTTTGTTGTCGTCGTTGTTGTTGTTATGAGTCAAGTAAGAAGATACATGGGTAAAATATTCAGAAGAGTAGATGGTATTGCAACCTAAGGAGAAAACCAAAACAGGGAACTTGGGCAGGCATGGTTGAGGTGTGCTTCTATACATTACTACACAGAAGAGAACCTAAACAATAACAAGATGGATTACTTTCAGCATTCAGCAGAATAAAAAAAAAGCTTGTAAATATTGAGTGTAATTTGAAGTGAATTATAAAAATTTGCAGTCTAAGAAACATGCTTGACAGCTAAGGGATTTTTCAGTAATGATCAGTGTAAGGGTCTAGAGTGCCAACAAAGTGCATTATAAAGTTCCCCTTAGAGATTTGTTATATTGTCACCCCTACATGTTTAATTCCTGTGTCAAATCTAAGTTATTTGTGTCAGCTATTGTCAGAAAATGGGGTCTTAGACAAAATACTGAGCATATTAGCATTGTGATGATTTCAAACTCTATCCAACACAGACAAACTATACATAAAACACTTTTGTGCCTAACAAGCTCTCTGGAGAGAACTGGACTCCTTCAAGGATACACTCACCTTTAAGGATGCACACCCTTTATTTGTTTTGCACGTAGCAGGTTCTCTACCTCAGACTTCAGGAGCTCCATTGACAAGGGCAAGGGAGCGAAGTTCAGCTCAGAGGTGTTAAAGTTATAATGGTAGGTGACTGGCTTTACTAGCTCCAGCACGAACATACACACACACACACACACACACACACACACACACACAAACACACACACATACTCGAACAACTAATACAAATACTGCCCCTATGTGAGTCCCATGTTCATGAAATTGTTACATAAGTATCTAAGTTTCTCTATTTTTTTCATCGTAATGACAGAATGTAAAGTTCACCTTCAGAAATAAATTATGACAGATTTATCAGGACAAGACAGTTTAACAGCTCATACACCTGACGCTGTTGGTGCCAGAAACGTGATTATAGGTCTCAACTCCCATGCCCAGTATAGTTTCCATTTAAAATTTTTTCAATCAGAATTAGTAAAAGGCAATTACTCTTTGGAAGAGCAAAGGGTTGTTCTTGCTGTTTTAATTACCTGGCATAAACAGGTCCAGCGGTGAAAGGCCATTTAGTCAGAGAACATTGTGAAACAAATTTATTTTCCTTGTTTTAAATTTTATTTATTTATATTTTTATCTTATTTATTATTTATATTTTATATGTATGCGTGAACTGCCTGTATGTGTGTAAGTGCAATGCCCACTGAGGTCACAAGAAGGCAACAGATTCCTCTGGAACTGGAGTTATGAACCATGTGGGTGCTGGGAATTGGAACCAGGTCTTCTGCAAGAACAGCTCTTTACTATTGAGCCATCTCTCTAGCCCTCAAAATAAATTTCTTTAAAGTTAAGCAGATTTGTTTATTCTTATAGGCTTTGGAAATTGATGTACACTATAACCAGTGCCAGAGATGTGATTTTTATCATTTCACAAAGCATTTGACCTCAAAATACTTTTTCTTGGATCTCTTAAGAGCTCATTTTAGCAACGGCTTCTTTGAAATATCATAAAATATAAAGTTAGTGTTCCCAAAACAAAGAATTTAAGGTATTAGAATACAGCATGCAAGAGGCCTGGGTATAGGATCTAAACTTAAAAAATCAGAAAACAAGTACTCTTATTTGAATACATCTAAAGTATGTCTCTTACAGTAGACACCAAGTGGTGATTTTGTGTATAATATTTACTTGAAAACAATGACTTCTCTCTCAAAGTATACTTGCCTTCCTTAACCCAGGTTAAGTTTATTTAGAAGATAAAGCCAAATCTGGGTATTATTAGTATGGTAAATCACTCTTCTTCTATAAATTATGACAAGACATCTAAATGGGAGATAATGGAAGAACGTTTGTCCATTTGGATAAAATCCAGTGGTTTATAGCTCACTTTGTTCCTTTGTAATATTTAGTGCCAGAACTTCCTCTGATTTTGACTAAGTGATCTGTCCATCACAGAGCAACAGAACACTATCTGTTAACTCAGAAGAAGAAAAATAATTGTGAGAAGAGTGTCAAACCAGTTGTGTCACTGACAAAATGTAAGGAAAGATTCTTTTCCATCTTCTTAGGTTAAAATTTGTGATTTTTAACACAATTATTGCAGCTATGTGTGCTATTCTTGTGAACTCTATTTCAGTATTTCAAGCACATTATTTGCTGTAGTAATTTCCTGCATCAAGTGAATTCCAGGGGATTACATGGTGGGTGGGAAGAGGAAAAAGGTATTTCCTTTTATCGAATATAACTGTGTAGCTCGCTCATTCTGCCATCTTCTCTTGTAAAGAGAGAAGAACCCAGGGTGGTCACTTGGACTAACTCATTAACAACTTTGCTTCAAACTATTCATGAGGTGAGGAATTCAGTCCCCAAAAGGAAGGGAAAGAAAACCACACCCGTGGAGAAAGGGAGCTGCTCTCCCCTTAGAAACAGACTCCAGATCCATTTGCCTTGGGGTATTCAGGTTCCATACACTCTGTTCTCCTCAAAAAGGTCAGGAAAATTAATTGTCCAGTGCACAATGCCTTTCCTAGGGAGAATGACAGAGAATCATGACCCCTGCTCTAAAGCCTGGTAGTGAAAAGACCATAACACAAATATGAATGTACAAACCTCCATCAACTGTGTCTACTCTTTTGACTTGCCTTGTTTGATTTTTAATACGTTTCTTCATGGTACCTTTAGCAGCATTCGAGAGGGAGGTGGTTACTGAAACTGCTTCAGCTGTCCACAATTCACCACATACTGAAGGATTATCAAGTACCAGGATAACCACTTAACAGAGCATAACCATAAACTATTTAAATTGTCTCTTTGTATTCATCTAACCCTTCAGGAAAGTCCATTCACAAGCAAAACGATGCAGAATGTAAACAGGTTATATTTATTTAGCAAAAAATCTTCCTTTTAAAAACTGGTAATACTGGGTTGGAAAGATAGTCCAGAGGTTAAGAGCACCGGCTGCTCTTGCAGAGGACCTGGGTTCGATTCCCAGCACCCACATTATGATTAACAATCCTTCATAACTCCAGGGGATCCACACCCCTTCTGACCTCTGCAGGCACTGCACGACACAGGTGCACTTATACACATGGAGGCAATATACTCATACACATTAAAATAAAAAAAATTTTAAACTGGTAATAAGAGACAGAACTGTCTCAAAATCACTCACCAATGACCTAATCATCTAATTTCTGGGTTATCACCATGAATAATTCCATCACTGCAATTATTGCAAGACCCATGAATAATCCCTTCTAAGTTTTTGAAACAGAGGTAGCACATCTCCTCCCTTCTCAATTATTTTTGAACATCCACTAGAGTGATTCAGGCCTTATTCAGGACTGTCCAACTTTCCCACACTGCAACACAATGCTGTCTTCTGCAAAACTTAGTCTCAAGAACCAAGGAAGAACCAAGCAAAAGATTTGCCAAAAATCTACAAAAATAAGCCCAATGTTTTAAGCAGGTTTACAATTTTGTGTTGGGCTGATTCTACCTTATAAGCAAAGCAACAGGTGCTCAGAAAGATCAGATAACACTTCTGCCACTAGTGACTCACAGTGCTGGGAGTGTAAATAGTACAGCCATTTAGCTTTTCTTGCAATACTCTTTTCATACAATCTATTTCTTTCCACATTCAGTGCCCTGTTACAGTTTTTCTTTCAATTCAGTATTTGTCTGAATGTATTTAGCAATATACCTGCACTAGACTAGGTGTTGTATATGAAAAATATAGATAGGTAAAACAAGGTTCTTCACAAAGTTAACACATACATTATGAGTACATAATTTGTGACAGCACAGGGGGACAGCAAATAAAGTATAATAATAACAAGTACACAGTATTTGCTATTTTCCAAGTGTAATAAATACATACATACACTGTAATTTCTATCTTTAGTGAAAAATTCACTGGACACAACATAACAAGGACATTCTAATAATATCCTTGTTTTATAAAGGAGAACTAGGGCTTGGGGCAGGTAACTGAGTAACATTCCCAAAGTTACATATTAAGACATCCAAACACCGCCAATCTGAGTCAACAGTCTGCATGCACAACTATTAGGTTATAATGAATGACACAGTGGCTCAGTAGTTGAGAAAGGCTTGAAGGAGGTAAAGTTCAACTGAGGAGGATAAATGTACTTCAGTGATGGAAGCAAGAAAAGAGTCCAAACATGTGCTAGGAATTTCCAAGCAGCAACAGGGTATCTGCTTGAACCAAGGGCAGCTTAGAGGCCATGATAGTAATCATAGTGGATATAGGAACCTCAGTTATGCTAAGTCTTCAAAGCTGGAAGACTAGGATGATACAGTATGGAAGTTAATTAATTTTAACTAATTACTGCCATGGACAACACAAATGGCTAGATATGATATCTCCTGGTTTCAATATACTGAAAACGCAACAAGTATATTTCTTTTTAAATATTTTATTTATTTTTATTTATGTGTATGAGTATATTCTCTGCATGTAGGTAGGTGTGCCTGTGTTGTGCAATGCCTCTGGAGGCCAGAAGAGGGCTTTGAAGCCCCTGGAACTAGAGTTGTGGATGGATGTTAGCCAACATGTGGGTGCTGGGAATCGAACCAGGGTCATCTGCAAGAGCAGTCAGTTCTCTTAACCACTGAGCCATCGCAGTCCACCAGTATATTTCTTATACCATAATTATCTGTATAACAGTTATTTCTATTTTTTGAGAGGCAAACCCAAGGTCATTTAAAATTAAAATTGGATTCTTCCTATTTAGTTGGTAAAAAGAGATTCAAAAAAATTAATATATGGAATTTTAACTATGACTTTCCATGTATAAAAGCATAATGTTGACTTTCTTAGTATAAAAGAAGCATATTTTGTCTATACTAAAATAAATTTCCTATAATTCTGCTAAATATTTGTCACACAATTCAAACATTTACAATAATCTTTCTCTAGCTCTCAGTATGCTTACCTCTATTTTTTTTTTCCTTATGAGATAGGTCTCACTATGTAGTCCCTGCTGGTATGGAATTCAACTCACTAAGTAGACCACTGCTGGGTGGCTTCAATCTCAGTCTCTGCCTCCCAATTGCTGGATTAAAGGCATGCACCACCATGCCTGTCAGTATGCCTAAATCTTAATCTGTACCCCATACACACCCAGAACTACCACATGGCCATCTTGGAATTACAAATGATACAATGAACTATATTATTTGTATGTGCTGGTTATTCCTGCATGAATAATCAGGTTTTGTCACTTTTCTACTTTCATGATCTTGATCTCAGCATTTTGTTTCTGTGACTACCTTAATCTAAAGGTAGGTAAGTCCTTGTACAAAGGAAGGAAAATTTAAAACAGTTCCTAGTTGAGTTTTTATGAATAAAAGTTGAGAAGAGAAATGTCATTGAGAATGAAAAGATCAATGGGGGTTAAAGAAGTGAGAAAGGTTTTCAGAAATGTGACAGAAGACATGCATGTAACCTCATTCCAAATGCCTAACACCCAGCAGAGGGTGTTCAAATGAGAATACATTTCTGCTCAATGTAGGATACTAGGAGAGTTTAATAACATTTAATCCTCATATTCTTCTGCCATGAATAATACAGGAAAGAGGTTTATTTTGCAGTATGCAATTTAAACTTTAAAAATCAAATTGGATAAGTAGCTGGGGATGGAGCACAGTGATAAAATGCTTGCCTAGCATGCTTTATACCCTGGGTTCCTTCCTAGCACAACATAAACCAGATATATAAGTAATCTTAATAGTCTTGAAGTGGAAGGAGAAATATCAGGAGTTCGAACCCATGTTCTCCTCTGCCACACAGAGAATTCCATGCCAGCCTGGGATCCATGAGACCTTAAAAGGTAAAAAATCAAAATAAAAAATAAAGAATTGCTTAGAAAGGGATAAGCTTTTCTATTTCTGCAAGAGTAAAAACACTTTCCTCAGAGGCGCATGTATTACAGAGCCAGCAAGACGGTTCAGCAAGTAAAAGCCCTTGCCACACAAGCCTGACAATCTAAATCAATAGTCAGAATCAGCAAAAAAGCCTGATGTAGAAGCTCACATTTGTAATCCTGGCACTCCCAGGAGGCAGAGACAGGAGAGTCACCAAGAAGCTCACAGGACAGCTACCCTGGGGGACTTGCAGCAGCACAAAGCAAGAGAGACCCTGCCTCACCAAGATGGAAGGAGAAAAATGACTCCAGAAAGTTGTCCTCTGACCTCCACATGGACGCCATGTCCTGGGGGAACATGCAAATGCATGTATACACAATGACATACATGTATACACACAGACAGTACCAGCAAATAAATAATTTTTTAAGTATAAAAGAGAAAGATTATATTGTGTTGGCATGGTAGTTCCTAGGAAATTTAAGTATTTTACTTTACCAGTATAAAATTCGATGAATATTTTCAAAGTTTCACATCTTCAAATATGAAGTTTCCTCTCTAGATAATATGAGAGGAAAAGTTGATTCACATGTTTAAAGTGTTAGGAAGAGTACAGTGACTCCTAACAGCACATTGTACATTCTGCACGTTATAACACTGCACAAGACCATTTCTTCTTAGTTACTTGTTTCATAAAAGAACAAGAGCGAATTAAGAAATTTGATAGCAGTCAGTGTTTTGATGACGTAATTTAGACTTTCTGACTAAAGACATTATTCATCTGTACTATCTATACATAATTTTTATCAATGTTGCATCTATCTCTAAATTAAATGTGAAAATTATAATAATGTACCTTTTCCATAAAATCTTTTAGCCTCTGAGAATCTACTTTGAGCTAGACTTGTAAAATAATGTAACTACAGTAGCTTAAAAGAAGTATAGTTGTTAAAATTATTATTCTAACTCTATTAAATTGATTAAAATAAACTGGTAATTACAACTGTTTTACAATAAACATTTTAAAATGTAATTTAAATAACACCTATTTATAATGTTTGTATATTTAGAAATGTTTATATAAAATGTTTAATTAAGATGTATTTTTAAAATATTACTCTAGGAATCTTTTAAATAAGCACAGCAGATTTAAAATGGAATTTCAATTAATATTTCAGAAAAAGGGGGTCAAGGTTAAACTGTTTGTCTTCCTTAAAAAGTTTATAATGTCTATTGTGTCTCTACTTAGAAAAAGAAATTTCAATGAAACTCGGATATTAAAACCTCCCAGGAAACCAACAATAAAGGCTGCTAAGAATTTCACAAGTTTTTTTTTTCCCTTAGGTGTTAATTAAATGATCATTTAACACTGAAATGTAAACACAACGTTTTCATCTCCTGACAGCACAGCCTATTATAAATCCTGGCTAATAAAAGTCTGGGTGTTAATGCTCTGAACCTAGTTCCCACAACACTCTAAGATGCCTTGTAGTGTCTAAGGTTAAGCATCTAGACACAAAACAAAGCTTGCGCCTACTCGACTTGCAGTCCAGTTTTCCCATCGCCCAGTGACCTAGGTAACACTCTGAGCAATAAAGAATAAATTTAATTTCTGCAGCATTTTGTGAGGATTAGGAACAATTGTTGGCCTGCAATGACTTTTTATCCTTGGATTCTTTTTCCTCCAGAGCATTCCCTGGGTCGTAAAGGAGAATTCTGATGGTTTAAGACATAGAACAAACACAACTTTAAATTAGGCTTTTTTTCAATCAATTGGAACTCTTGGAGGGGAAGCAATCAACCTTTCTCTAGGCTGTTTTCAACTATTCACATACTGCAAGCTTTAATCTTTCACTAATACAGGAATCCTGTCATGTTGAGGCAACGCTATGTTTTCCCTTCTCTTTCCTTCCTTATTTCTTTTTTCAGATTTTTTAGAAACACTTAAATCAAGATGCTGTATTCAGCCATAAACATTCATTTGGGGTCATTTCAAGAAGCACAGATGTTCTCCTAAGAGTGTTTTACACCACAATGTGGTGCCCTGGGGTGAGTGATAACGCAGGCAAGGTTTTATTTATTTATTTAATTTTTTATTTTGTTGCTTCCTTTTTCTAGAATTTGTTTTAAAATGAATGTTGTCAAAGACTACTTGCATCACAATCTGTCAAAATATTTGGAGTGAACCTCCATAAAATGCTACAGATGGTCACCAGCTAGGTCGTGAAGAACAGGCGGTTAACTGCCAGTCACTGCATCCACCTGACTGCGGTTTGCAAGCTCTGAGAAGAGCCACTGGACTGAGGACAAAAGAGGACAAAAGCAACTTCTGTCTCAGAGCCATTTCATTAGGAAACATAATTAAATTCCGAGTGCTAAAAATTTGTAACTTTTACTCTTTTTACCAAAAACAAAACAAAACAAAAACAATAGCTTAAAAACATACTTAAGGGGTGGGAGCAATGAATGGCTCAGCGGTTAAGAGAACTGCTTGCTCTTGAACAGGACCCGGGTTCAATTCCCAGCATCCACATAGAGGCTAACAACCATCTGCAACTCCAGTTCCAGGGGATTCAACACTCTCTTCTGATCTCCCCAGGCACTGAATAACTTGGGTGCACTTACATACATACAGGCAATATACTCATACACATAAAATAAAAATAATAATAAACTATTTTTAATAAAAACATAAACACAGCTTACATACAGATGCAATGTTCCACATTTCACTTCATATTATTCATTCTTTTAGAAGTAGGAATTTCACTAGTAAGAAAAATGAAAATTTAAACAACTGATATGAATGTTCAGAACAGATTTCAGAAGTTTCTTATATCATTGAAGGAATTCCTTTAGCATCTATTTTTCTTTCATTTTATCAGTCAGGAGTACACATCATTAAATCAGCAATTTAAATGTGCACTAACTTATTTCCTTATACACAGTTATTTTGTTCCTATTCCTAATTCATCTTATATATGAATTTTATAACTATGTTAGCCATCAATGGGGGGAAGGGGAAGAAAGCCCATTAAGAATGTCCTGGCTATGATACACCTTCTGTGGCCAGGTAAGAAGACACAGAATTACAAAAATGCACATTTCACGCCAGTGTATATATTGGAAGTAAGGAAGTTGCTCCACAGATTGTCCAGTTGTTTCACTGGGGATGAAGCAGAAGGCAGAAAAATAGAAGCAGGAACCTGGCTGACTTAGCACACGTCACAAGGACATCTGAACAACTCTTATTTTCACCATATTTGCAATGAGATGATAATAATAGAAATACAATTTATTCCCTACTTGAAATGTCCTTTTGAATACAGAATCAGAATGCTGACTTGTGATATCCCCAGAAAGGAAATAGTATGTATGACCCTTCCCATTTTACAGGTAAGTATATTGCCTCCAAAGGTAACTTCTGAAGATATTTGAACGCTAATATTCAAGTTCACATGTAAACTTTAACCCACCTTCTTCATAATGCAAAACAAGTTGATTTCAATGACTTAAATATACATTAAAACATACATTAAGATGATTTCAATGTAACTAAACTTCCATCAATACTTTGTCTAGGAATAATATTTATGTGACGTCTAGTCCCCCAATTATAATCTTGCAATTGCTATGACAATTTAAAGATTTATAATCAAGGTTTAAAAATTACCCAATAATGTGTATTTAACGATATCTTTTACACTTGAAAACCACATATTTAAATTTATGCTTCAGAAAACCTTACAGCCCACAATAAACTGTCTAGGTTTTAATTCACAATTAGTAAAAGCTGAGACCCAAATACCACACCCAATGCCAGGATGCACATTACATCAGGACTCCCCTCCCCCACATTAGTGTGTTCTCCAAAATCCAATGTGGAATACCATGCGTACTGAGGGAGGAAGTTAATGTGATGGTAAAAGCATTTGCATTTAATAAGTGGAGTAAGTTTTGAACCACCTCCTTGCTCTGGACCTTCCCCTGCCAGAGACTCGTCTTGTGGATTACACACTGAGAGTCCATTTTAGGGGTAAAACATAATTTCTGTCTCTAGTAACAAACCTACTTAGCAACTTCTTTGAAGGACAAAGCATCAGCATCAGGTCTGGAAAAATCTTAAATGCAATCTTAAATTTTGTTAGATTTATGACATCTAACCTCTAGAGTGACATGTTGATTTTAAAAAAAGTAAAAAGTAACCCTGCAGAATAATTTGTGCTGCTTTTATTTCTTCTGGCAAGTGGCAATGGCTACTCTGAAATACATTCAGAGACTCTTACATGATGGTTTCTTTTTCCACTTATTTAAAAATAAGCCTTTGGTGGTACACACCTTTGGTGGTACACACCTTTAATGACTGTGGCACTCAGGAGGCTGAAGCAAGAGACTTGCCACAGTTCTTGGTCAGCACTGTCTACACTGTGAGTTCCAGACCAAAAGAGGGTGCATTCTGAAACAGTGGATCAAAACACAAAAATAAATGATTTATTATTTAAATAACACTCTGGATGATGCAACCACAATCTTTTAATTCTAAATTCTTGTATATGTCTATTTTTAACTGGGAAAAACAGACTGTCTTAGACCAAACCAAAATAAGTAATACATTACTTAATAAGTAATAAAGGGCTGGTGTTTTAATCACTGGAAGTTAACACTTCTCTAAATATTTTCTGTCTTGCTACTCTTTGTTTTCAAACATAAGGGGTCAACCCGTCCCCTTTATCAAAGTGTGAGTACACAATGCACACAGTGTTTCCACACACGGAATTATTGGACAGACAGGCTACCTTCATCAGAGTTTTCACTGGAGGCACCGGAAACTCTGTGACAGCCTCAGCAGTCCGTGGTCGCTATCACCAACCACAGCTCCCTCCAAGAGTAATGATGCCGATCTGGCTGGACAACGGTAACCGTAGCAACTGTAACCTGCAATTCCTGGACAGCCAATGTCGGATTTATTGTGGCAGGGGCCTAACAGGCCAGGGTAGAATGGAGCAGGAAACTATGGCATCTGACGCCTCCAGGGGCCCACACTTTAATCAGAGCTTGCAGAAATTAATTCAAGAGGAATTTTTACACAGCTCCACTGTCCTATTCCACTCTTATGCTTGACTACAAGAATTCTAATGAGACTCTCCTGGCGTTCAAAAACATGGAGTTTGGTTCTATATAAGCGTAATATTATGTCAAACTAAAACATGTTGCTTAAGTACAAAATGGATCATAATGAGTATGTTGATACTATTTAATGTTTAGAAAAATAAGAGAATCAAGCATTTAGTTCACCAGTTATCCTTTAAATTTAATTTGGCTCTCCGTAATTCATAACAACCTCTCAGGGTAATTACTTGTTCATTCAAGATGCAAACCCTGAACCCGACAGAGACTTAATTCAATACATCAAATACTTACTGAGACCTTACAAAGGTCAAGTCTCACACAAGACCCTGGGGGATAGTAAAAGAAAATGTTTTCATGATATATGCATGGAGAATATTGATAAGCATAATTATACAAACTAAACTCGAATTATAATTCACAAGTATAAAAGTGGTTGATTTTTCTGAATTTTAACAGACTTTCACTAGAGTGTGTGCTAGTCTTGAAACTATTAAAAAAATGGAAACTAAGGCTTTTGCTATGAGGATAAGAAAAAGGGAAATAAAAACAGCTTAATTGTATATTTGTTACACTAGAGAAATTAATTTTTTACCTTAATAAAACCAAAAACCTTGAGGTTTCCTTTCTAAAAGTAAAACATTTTGAAAATCTGAGGGGTTTCTTTTTTCATGACAGCAAATGAACTGCAACCTGATCAATTTAAGAAGTCAAAATATATTTGTCTTAGATAAGAATTCACTAGGCCATAAAAAATTTCTTTGGTTTCAATAACAATATTTATATCTTGGGTAATTTAGTAGCCCTAAAACTCACTGAGGGTAAATTCCCACTTCCGAACCATAAATAAAAATTGTATTCAAAATAGTTCCATGGAGACTTACAGAGCTGTTTTTTGTTTATTGTTTGTTTTCTTTGGGTTTGTTAAATATTAGTGAAAAATAGTTTCTGTAAAGTGTCTTGGAAAGGCAAGCTTAGGTTAGACTTCTGGGTAAATACTACAATACTCAAAGAAATAAACTGAAAAACCACAAAACAAATACTTATGACCAGATGCCTAACCACAGTACTATCAATGAAATTCTCCTCTAATGAGCCTGGATTAGCAGCTGCAAACTCAGGTCAGAAATCTCTGGTCACACACTTGTAAAGGGCCTTAAAGGATAGGCTTATCTGAAGGCTCTGCTTTTGCTGTTCAGTGGGTTCAGCCCATCAAGGTCAAGCCCTTCAAAGCCCACTGCCTTCATTTTCAGTTAACTACCTCCACATTTCCCTGAAAAGAATTGTTGCCACTACTGGGTGGATCATAAAAATGCAAAAAGTCAGAATGAAAGGAGGAGCCAAGGGAAGGTGGAATCTCCCCTGAAGAAGTTAGGAAAACTCTGTGCTCTCTTTGAACCTTCCACCTACCAGCCTTTACGTTCCCTTTTCTTACACTTTCCATCTGTCATCAAGTGCTTGTAATTTTATTACACTGTCCTGTAGTTTACGCAGAGTTGGTATTATTTTACAGAGTTCTGTTAATGGACTGGAGAAATGGTAATGCTATTTAAACTAGTCTCCTGCTCCAACAAACACAGCTGCAACTGTACTGCTATTTCTGAGCAAACATCTTGACCTGAACATACAGTGCTCCCTCGGCCCATCCAAAAAGAAATTGGAGCAGACAGCAAAGGGAAAACGTATTTGGCCGCTAGCAGCAATCAACCATGTCAAATCGTAACTCATATACAGTGTACCCTCTTTTTCTTTTATATTGCATTTAGAGGCCAGGGAAGCATGTGTGCTTCCTCTGGCATCTCATTTTCAGCCAAGAGTCAAATGGTGATTATTCATTACAAAAGCCCAAAGAAAATCTGTATAATATCCAATTCATAAGCTAGCTTTCATCTAGGCAAACAATGCTAAAAACCAGATACCAGTTTATGAACTATACATTAAACTAGTAAAGTTTTTCATTGGTGATACAGAGGGAAAATATATTTTCAAAAGGTAAAATATAAAATAGGAAAAAAATAAGTGTATATGTTAATTAATATCATTTATGAAGAAAAAATAAGATCTACAAGTGTTTCTTGCCTGCATTGCAGAGATGTATGCCTCTACTACACGAAACAGCCGGGCAGCTACAGATCTTCATTATATAAATGCAGCAACCTATCAAGTATTTTCTTTGTGCTAATTCTTCCATATTATTTGCCCAAATTTCTACATTCCTATTTATGTCACTTATCCTTCTTGTACAATAATGATTCATTTCTGAATGAACATTTCAAAGGATACGTCTGCCTGTGGATTTGAACACCTGTCTCCACTTTCAGGTAGCTACTAGACACCTATACCACATGAAACAAAGAAAAAAAAAGGGGGGGCCTGCATCCTTGACCATCTTAATTATCCTAACCCTGTATTCAGCTTTACAAACTTTTGTCCCTTTGCTTGTTAAAGATTCTTAATGAATCTTTAGTAATTTAATTTAATTAGTAATCAGCATCATTATAAGGTTATCACATGCAGCTTACTTCTTTTTCTCTCAAGAAAAATACCACTAGTCACAATTCACCTACATTTATCTAATTCTTGTGAGTCAACCAATCTTCAGTTCAAAGATAGATTCTAGATTTGAGTATGCATGCAAAAATTACACTTCCATGGTTGTGGTCCTAGCACTCAGGAGGCTGAGGCAGGAGGATCGCCACAGTATCTGGCCAGCCTGGGGTATACTGTCTGTTCTAGGTCAGCCTGGGTCACCGAGTTGAAACTTGTCTAAAAGAAAGGAAGAGAAGGAAGGAAGGAAGGAAGGAAGGAAGGAAGGAAGGAAGGAAGGAAGGAAGGAAGGAAAGAAAATTAGACCTCTAGATTTCTATTTACACAGGACAATGTATATATGTCAACCATCAAATGAAGAAAGATTCTTTGCCAATTTTAAACATGACACCATCAAGGTATGACAGGAATACCACAATATTCATGTCTCTACTGGAACTACTCCTACCCAACACCATAAATACTCATTTCCATTATTCTCCAAGGAAAGTTCTTTGAGCCAAACAGGCACATAAAAATCCCAAGTATATTTCTAACAGTCCATTTTATCTTTTTTTGTTTGTTAAACAAAGTATGTCCATTCAGCAACAATGATACATTGTAGAATGATTACCACAATATTCATGTCTCTACTGGAACTACTCCTACCCAACACCATAAATACTCATTTCCATTATTCTCCAAGGAAAGTTCTTTGAGCCAAACAGGCACATAAAAATCCCAAGTATATTTCTAACAGTCCATTTTATCTTTTTTTGTTTGTTAAACAAAGTATGTCCATTCAGCAACAATGATACATTGTAGAATGATCTCAAACAGTGAAAGAAGCAAGTGTCTCAGTGTTTTCAAGTTCCTGGCATATTACTCTTTGAGATTCTGGAACAATAAATCATTTCCCTTTTATAAGCATGCCTTTAATTATTTACAAAACATCAGCACAGTCTTGTGGGTTCTGTTTCTTCTTTAACTCATTTCTCAAGGTTTTTGCATATCTTTTCATATAGAAGCTGCAGAAAATCTTAGAAATATGTAAGAGAGAATGTCTTTGTTCCACTATGTGACAGTGTCAAAGAGGCCAAAATGTCAAACAATATAATTTGCTGGTGGGGGCTAACAATGCACTAAGTCATCTGAAACTCCTAAGAAAATCAAATCAATCCAAGTTCTTCTAGAGAAAACAGAAACAATCTTGCTTCTCAGAGACAGTGCTGAGGTTACTTCTTACATTTTTCCCTCTGCAATTGAATAATGCCAGATAACAGGCACTCCATGCAAGCAGTACATAAGAAACAATCTGTCAGGCAACATGTGTTATTTCCATATGCACTGCTAGCACAGTATCAGTTCGGCAAGATCACTGCATACAAGCCTTGAAATCAGTTTGTACAATTTCCTTCAGCCCCCAATAATCAAAGCAGAAAGTGCAATATTATTAAAAAACAACTATGTGGGGATTTGAGCGATGGCTCAGTGGTTAGGAGTACTGGTTGCTCTTGCAGAGGACCCACGTAGCAGCTAACAACTGTCCGGTTCCAGAAGAACTGAGGCCTTATTCTGGCCTCCATGGGCATTGCACAACACGGATGTACTTGCATACATACAGGCAAAACATTCATACACACAAAATAAAAATAAAAAATTTAAAAAAATTAAAAAGCAACTATGTGGCCATTCTTAGAAACAGTAAGTACATATATTTAAATATAAGTTTCAACTGATTTTATATATATATGCATATATATAATTTTTATAGCAGGCTACATCCTACTTCCTTGGAAATAATAGACTCTAGAGAATATTTTAAAGGAGGTTTCTTTTATTTTATATTAAAAAAAATACTTAAATAGGGACCATTAAGCCATACAGATCAAAAAGGAGAAATGCAGTCAGTGAGTTTTGCTCTCCTTAGAGGAGCATTGTCAAGAAAGGAAGATGGGGGTGGGGGTCAGCTGGGAATGTTCTTTGTATGATGAAATAGTATCAGGAGGGCTGGTGGAGCAGATACCCTGGCTTCAGTGTTGGGGGTGTGATAGAGGAATTTTTACCTCCCTCAGGAATTGATAATAGAATATTGAACCTGTAGGCCACAAAACCTTGGCTACAAAGTCAAGTTCAGAAAACAGGAATATGCTCCCTTTCTCTACAAACACTGTCATATGGGAGGGCTTCCAACACCCAGGTGGGGCCACTCCAAACAGTTTACTCTTTATGTCCCAGCAGTTACTTATTAACATACTTGAACATCAATAATCACTGCTATTTTTTTTCCAACACTTTCTAGCTTATCTTCCATCTGTGCAAAACTATGCATGCAGCTGAAAATCTAATTTTCAAAGCTTTTCATAAGTGTATTTTCACTATTATATATTAGGCTGGTGAACAAGAATTTCTGAAAGGAAAAGCTGATTCCAGGTATGCTCTTTAAAGAATTACTTCCCTGACAGTCTATGACATATTTGATATACAAATCTTGCCTTCGAACCATTGATATTGTAGACTTTGTAGTCTGGCTTCAAAAAAACCTTTATGAAGGAATTTACAGTAATCTTTAAATACTTTGTGATAATATTTGCAAACTAATAAACACTACTGCTAAGTACAGGAACAATACCAAAAAGCCAATACTAAGAACGTTAACTTTACAAGAAACACTGCCAACTTCCTACTAAAAGGAAGCACTGCAGTGGTTTTACCCTTCCTAATAAGCAACAGGGAAATCTCACTATCACGACATAACCAAAATCCAAAGGAATAAATCAATTGCAATAATACACACATAAACCACAAAATGCTATACCATGCAAAGCCATCGGAACCACCAAAACCCTTTTTATTTCATTCAGAAAGTAAAAAGGCAAACTTTCAGCCCATGAATCCATAGCGAATAGATTCCAGGAAAGCACAAAGAAACAGATCCAACATTGTTTTAATAGACTACAAGGCCCAACCCAAAAATAACAATAGCTATCTGTGTCCACTTACAGCCTGTAGAGCTTCGCAGTCCCGAGAAACAGCAGCTCAGGAAACAGCTGAAGGTGATTTCTGTTTAAACGCCTTTGGAGAAACAAAAACAAAGCTTATGTTACCTAGAATATATACAACGAGGTTGGGGATTTGGTAGCATCATGCCTCATCCTGTATTTCAGGAAAGAATGGAATGACATTCAAGAGAATCCAAACGTTACAAATCCAAAGTTGGTTACACCTTTTGTTACATGACTCTCTAAATGCAATCTTCCAGCATGCTTAATCAGATGATGATTTCAGGGCCCTAAACCCTCAACTCAAACCCCTGGCAACATCAAGCAACCAGAGTACACACAATGAAGTAGGATTTCTTGACTCAGACACAACTTCAATTGAAGACAGAAGTATTACAGTAAATTCTATATTAAAATAATTCATACAGTCTCAAATGGCCAAATTTTCCGTCTAAGAAACTGTGGATAGATGGAAATTTCAGTTTTGCTACCTATTAATTGGGGAGAAAAACATGAGAAAGTGTCTATAATCTAAAGAAAAGCAAAGCGAGTCCTCTGATAGACTAGCCAGTGACTGCTCTTCATTTTTTATTTTTTGAGGCAGAGTCTCCCTGTAGACCCAACTGGCCTTGAACTTGCTCCCTGTAGCCCCAGCTGTCCTGGAACTCACATGTAGACCACCTCTGCCTCCCAAGTGCTGGGATTAAAGGCGTGCGCCACCACGCCAAGCTCATTTCTATATTTCTAGTAACATCATTGAAATTAATTACTTCATTGAGTATTTATGTGATGTTTTAAAGGGTGCAGGTGATAGTCGGATGTTTTAGATGCTTCAGGAAAGTTAGATTGCAACTCTAACTCAATTTAAACCCTGATCTATGTCTGCTGCTGAGCTCACTGGGGCTGTGCACACCTATTAAACAGAGTGGCCAGGTTCCATTTCTGATGTACTAGTGTTCCAACACTATCTGTTGTTAAGTGAATAACTTAACATAATTGTCTACTGCTGTTTTTCCCAAATCTAAATATACTGAGGATTAGCAGTAGAAAACATGCACACAGTCATGTACAAGCTTCTTGACCAGAACCAGTGTCATACCAAAAACATCAAAAGCCTATCTTAAGTCTTCCTTTAAGATAGAGGTTAAGGAGAATGAATTAAGAGGGCACATCTGTCCTGACTTATTTAAAGGATGGTTAGATAGACACATGGTGGTATTTAGTCTCTAGCTGGTCACAGAGACTGGTGATTGCATTTTCTAAAAATACAGATTAGTCCTTCCTTAGAGTTACTTTGAAGCAGAAAGACTTCCCTTGAGAAACTCTCCTCTTTCAACCCTATATGTTCAAGCAGAGGCTATGCAATTTTTAATTCTCCTGAGAAGGAAACAGTGAAAAGAAAATGTGCTTTAACTGAGCAGTAGGAGAGGTGAACTGCAGAACTTTCAGTCCCAGGAAGCCAGGACTCAATGAAGGTGGCCAGAATTTTGATCACCTAAATGTAATACGGAGTTGCTCATCTGCAGCATCATTCTCAGCACGAAATAAAATACATACTGGGACTGAGAGACGGCTCAGTGGTTAGGAGCACTGGCTACACTTGCAGAGGACTATGGTTCCATTCCCAGCATCCACATGGCATCTAATAACCTTCCATAACTCCAGTTCCATGGAAATTCATGACCTCTTCTAACCCCTGAGGGCATTGCATGACATGGGTGCCCTTACACACCCGCAGGCAAAACACTCATACATATAAAATATAAATAAATAAATAAAAATAAATAAATGAACTACTAATAAAACTTTACTCCAAGGTAAGGAAAGAGAAAGAGTTCACAATTTTTATGAATAAATCACATAATAATGTTAAAATGAAACCAAAAGCTATTCTTTTTTTCTCTCTTGGGTGTGATGATTCTGAGGCAAGTGGGTTTCTACAGTCTACAATTTTCTAATTTTGATAAAATATAGCTTAATTGTGACTTTCTTATGGAAGTATCTCAAAAAAAAATCAATTACTGACAAGCTTGGAGGTTCATGAATTCCAGCACTCAGCAAGAAGAAACAGGTGAATCTCTATGAGATCAAGTCCAGCCTGGTCTATACAGTGAGCTTCAGGCCAGCTGGAAGTGCAGGGAGACTGTCTCAAACAAATAAACAAATAAATAAACATTTTTAAAAATCATTTACAATCATTTGTAACAGTGGCGTTGAGAATTTTTCTAGGCGGCAGCAATTCTTTGAAAGATGGGATTTCTTTAATCACATTCCAAGCACTGGATTAGGAAACGTCAGCTGATTCTTCAGGCCAAATAGGTCTGCTACTTTGAGCCTCAGAACCAGTCCCTACAGAGACAGACTTCCACACAGAGCTTTCCCCAAAAGTACCAAATGTCCTTTTCTAGATCCTCTGTGAAACTTCCCAGCTCTCCTATGTAAAGTTAGCAACTCCCTTGGCTGTGTCCCCAGAGCATTTGGTAAGAGCCCCTTGCACTGTATAATATTTACTCATGTGCTGTTCTCTTTCCCACTAGGCTGTGAGCTCCTCGATGTGAAGACCCAATATTGTGCTCCTTCTTCCTTCTCTGGCACTTACTAAGTTTGAACTGTATTAATAGACAAAGAAATAGCCTGTTCTCACTCAGCACTCCCCAATCTTGCCTGGCATTTAGTAGGTTCTTATTATGTTAAACGAGAGCAGACAGCTCACTTTGCATTTTGATATAGTTTGGTGAGGGCCCAGTATATGCAATTGATATCAGGATCACTTTAGTCTGGCATACTCCCTGAGCTACCAGCTACTTTCCAGCTAACCAGATCCTCACCATCTAACCTGCCTTCCTGTGCACTGCATAGCAGCTAGCTATGCCTGCACTGTCCACCTGCTCTTCTCTCGCCCACACATTATCAGCACCATCCAAAAGGCCGAGGGAATTCAGTGCCTTTAAACAAATTTGCTACATAAGTGACTGACAGCTGCTACTGTCTTGTTAATGGATCTGCATCAGTGAAATTATATTATATTTAAGGAAGACAAAGTAGTATCTTTTTCTTGACTATTACAATCATTTCCACATTCTCAGCAATTCTTAATCTATTCCACAAGTATTAGCTGGTGCTTATTAAGCTAAGTAAATTACTTCATTCACTCTTCCCAACAGTCTCATGAGTAAGTACCACACTTTCTCCTGCTTTGGAGAGAAATTTACACCTCAGAGGCAGAGCTTGGGTTTTGCCGTGGGTGATGTGACCCCATGCATTGTGAATTACAGTCCATATTCATAATAATTCAAAATAATGTAATGCTGAAAGTTTCCTTTTTAACAGTCTTTCATTGAGAAAAACATAGTTTTATGCAATCCATTTCTTAAACATCTTTGTACTAATGAAATGTCAAGTTTTTTATGTTATTTTTTGGGTTTTGGGGTTTTTTGAGACAGGGCCTCCCTGTAGGTAGGCCCAGCTGGCCTGGAACTCACTATGTAGACCAGGCTGGCCTGGATCTCGCAGATCCAAGTGCTGGGATTAGAGGCCTGGGCTACCACACATGATGTCAACTTTTTTAAAAAATTATTTATTTAATAACCACATGATTAAAAGAAGCATTTCGATACAGCATCAACATATTCAAGAACAATTTCCAGAGCAAAGATGCATCTCTTTCAAAAGTGGCTGTAAATTTTTAGGTTCACAGTTGAATTAATACAGTTATACAATATTGAACTCAGTATAAACCCTATAAGACATAAAATTGAATGAGGTTTTAACCTTTAAAAAAGATCTCCATTTCATTTTAAAATACAGTTTCATTTATTTTTTAATAAACACCTGTGGGAGGCTGTGGGAGGCTAGGGAGCTGGCTCAGCAGGTAAGGTGCTTGCTGGCCCAGAAACACAAGCCTGAAAAGCTGAGTTTGATCATTTGAACCCATGTAAAGGTAGAGGGATAAATGATCTCTCTGTGCTATCCCAAACACCACAGACCCTGAAATGTTGACTATTAACTACTTGGCTATAGAAGGCACCTGGATCACTACTGATGAACTTTTTCCCAAGTTATTGTCTGGCTGCTGTTCCTATGGTAGAGATCATAATGTCTGACTTTTTCAACTTTCACCTCAACTCAGTTAACATATAACCTCAAGGTAATCTTCCATCCAATTCAAAATGCAAAGTTAAAATAGTTTTACTAGTGAAAAAATGTGGGCTTCACATTTACAAGTCAATGTACACATATTTCAGTAGACTACAATAAATGTTACCTTAAAACTGTATCTTTTCAATCCCACCTTCATACATAAACCATCAACGCTAAAACTAATTAGTGCCCTTTGGCTTCTCAGATGAAATTTCTACTTCTTTATTTAAAATTATTTTCTTCTACTGTGGATAAAGCACACACTTTATCTCATATGACAAAGTAAAAGTTTAATTTTCCATGGTTCTCTCATTTAGCTTATTCTACATAAAATTTTTAAAAATTATTTTCAGTAGTGATCTCACCCTTTGTAGTCCATGCTAGGGAGGTCAACGCTTGTTAATAAAAAGCAGTGCTTTCTGGTCATTAAATACTTATTAGTATTTCTTTAAACATTTAGAGTTTAAGAAAGGTTATGAAACAAAACTCAGGTAAAGAAAGTCATAATGAATTTAAATAAAATAGTATATTCACATTTTAGGAGAAGAAATAATTCATAAACTCAACTTTTAAGAAATACGAAAAGTGTGTTAAAATTTCTGACTATAGTTCTTAAGCACTGTCTACCACACATTGTGTGAAACTGTGCAGATTATCTCATCTCACCAAAACCCCACACTGTTGGTGTGACATAGGCCTTAATTAAGTAGCCCTATTTTTATTTATTATTTTTATTTTATGTGTATTAGTGTCATGCCTGCATGTGTGTAAGTGCACCTGTATCACACAATGCTGTGGAGGTCAGAAGAAGACATTGGATCCCCTGAAACTGGAGTTACAGATTGGTTGTGAGCCACCATGTGGGGTCTGGAAATCAGACTCAGGTTCTCTGCAAGAGCAGGCAATGCTCTTAAACACTGAGTCATCTCTCCAGCCCTTAACTAGCCCTATTTTATTTCATTTTTATTTTTATGCGTATGAGTGTATTGCCTGCATGTATGTAAGTGCACCTGTGCCATGCAAAGCCCGTAGAAGCCAGAAGAGGGTGTCAAATTCCCTGGAATTGGAGTTGTAGAAGTGTGTCAGCCGCCATGTGGTGCTGGGAATTGAACCCTAATCCTCTGCAAGAGTGACCAGTGCTCTTAACTCTGAGTCATCTCTCCAGCCCTTAATAACTAACCCTATTTTAAAGGTGAGAAAACAGACGTTTTTAAAGATAAAGCAATGTGATCAACGTAGCAACCGAAATCCAGGATTTTCTGAAGTCTCTCTTACCTAATATTTCTCTTTGTAGAAGGAAGGAGAATTTATATGTGGCTAAAAAGCATAATCAACAATATAAATGATAAGCATTTGCCTGATGTTCCAGCAGAGAATATTATAAGACACTGGAAATCACGTTGGCTAATTAATGCATGCCCACATTCTCAGCACCAATCCTAAGAACTCTTCCCCAGCTATTGCTCCAGAACTGTCTCCCTGCATCCAAAGTGTGCAGATGCTGTAAAGAGGAAAGGCAAATGGTTCTCATACATGCCATCCTATAATGATACCCCAGCTCCCATAACAAGAAATCAACCTCATCATCTTCAAGGTCTATTCTAGAAGCATTTTCACCAGTATCCCCTGCAGTCCACCAGATGTAACTTGTTTTTCTAAAAGGACAATATATGTGAAGTCCATGCAGAAAATTCTCTCTTTCTAAGGAAGCTTGTGAAATCAGTCTAAAAGGCATAATTCAAGCAGAAAGGTATCCAAAAGCAATGAAAGACAGAATTAAATGAAAAATATTTGACATTCGCTGCTTCCACAAATACACTGAAACAGTGCAAACTAAACTGCTCATTTCAAGGGTAGCATAAAGGACACAGCATCCAGCAAACAGTGTCACAAAGGATGAGCCCAAAACAGATGTGGGAAAAATAAATAGCCTTGCGGCCTCAGAATTTATAAAATAGTCCACAATGAACAAGCGGGTCTTACCACTGTCTGACTTTAGGGCCCATAAAAACACATTGCATTGAATGTTGGGCTAAACTTGCAACAGCACACTTGCATGAAAGCTTTCTATAACCACAGTCAGCAAACATCATTTTAAAAAGTCTATACTGCTTAGAAATGCATGGGAATTGTGGCCTTTAATAGCTATCAATCATTCAGACTCCTTTTTTTTTTTTTTAAAACTTTATCCGGTGTGCACACTCGATCTCTGTTAGTTTTTATGTATTTCTTTAAAGAGAATTTCTATGACATCAACTACAGTGATTTTAAACTTAGGTGTAAAGATGCCAGAGAATTCCTTGAGATGAGCTTGGATTCTCCGCCAAGGAGAGTAGCAATGTTAGTTTCTCTTCACAATAAGAAAAGTTATGTATGTATTAGTTTGCATATAAGCTTGTAGGATAACTCAGCAGACAGGTTCTCAACATCTCTGAGTGAAAAAAGGATAAACAGTACTATCCTTGAGACCTGTCTACAACATATTATGCACTTGAATACATGTGTTACAGCCTACATCATAATCTCACCCAACTTTACCATGTCACCTCTTATGTATGAATGGTGTATTCCTGTCAAGATGGTGAATGCTGTACTATCTTAGGCAAAAACAAATCCTTTATGCATTTTCTCATTAAATACATTGTTTGTTCAGATGGAGTCTCTACCCTAAATGGATCTAGAATTTTCTAGATGAAAATGATAATTTTCTCTTTATGAACTTAGTAGAAACTTCAAAATATTGAAGTTAGCAGATCTATTTGCAAGTATTCCTTACATGGCTGCATTTAACATCTTTTTTATAACTCATTTTTTTTCAAGCAAACTATCTAATGACAAAGCCAATAGGAACAAAAAATGCTATTTTAAATACAAAGAATGAGAGAATCTGCCTGAAAAGTAGACAATTGCAGTGCTGGTGGGAAGCGATGTGCCTTAGTAATTACTCCTATTTAAAACGTGAGGGAACTAAAGCTTTTAAAAATAAAGCGATGTCATCAAAGTTACACAAGGGAATTGAAATTCAGGGTTTCCTCAAGTCTGTCTTATATAATGTTTCTGATTTTAGAACTGAGGAGAGTCTATATGTAGCTAGAAGGCAAAATCAACAATGAAACAGTTAAATATTCATCTGGGATTTCAGCAGAGGATGTTACAAGGTGCCTAAAGCCAGGAGTGGCTACATAATCCACACACACAGTCTCAGCCCCAGACCCTAAAACAGCATCTCAAGGCTAGTATTCTAGGACAGCATCCAAAGTACCTTCCTACTTTGCATTTCCTTTAACAATGGATACAGGTAATTGCTATGACCATGCAAACCCTAACAGTCAGGATTATCCATGCCGGGCTACCAGTTCCCAGAAACAAAAGCCAGGCACATACATATTTTTGCAATATTAGTTTAAATATCAAAATATCCTAAAAATGACAACGCTTACATTTTTCAAAATCTTTCCTATACTCTTCTAAAATCGTTCTATGAAGGAACTTTCAAAAGGAGATATTTTCTCTAGTACAGCACTGAGGTAGTTACCCTAGGTAGAAAGCACAAGAACAGAGCTCAGTGACCGCAGCATGACCACAGATGTGCATACTGTCAGTGAGCTGAACAAGTTCACACCAGCCCAGAGAACTTCTGTGTTACAATCTTATTTGAAAAAAAAGAAAGAAAGAAAGAAAAAAAAGAAAGAAAGAAAGGAAGAAAGAAAGAAAGAAAGAAAGAAAGAAAGAAAGAAAGAAAGAAAGAAAGAAAAGAAATTTAAAGAAAACTACTTTTTACCAGTGGAGAAATTGAATACATAACTTTACATGGAGAATTGCAGATCTATTCAGTCTTCTGTGAACTATAAGAAAAAGTATATTCAAGTATCCTGATTTTTGTTGTAAGTTACTTGTTTGTGCCTTGTTTTGGCTTAATTGATTTGGATTGAATCAACGAGTAAAAAAACTTCATTACATTTCTATTAAACTTCATTTCTAAACAGTAGGAGCCATGGTATTGCAATGTACAAGATGACTATTCTCAATGCTTTATTTTTTCCCAGATCAACAGTACTGCTCACAGTACAAGAACACCCTAGTCATCCTGCCACTGCACATGTTAGATCTGGCAGTTCAGTAGCAACTGTCCCAACAGGAGGAAATATGTGCTTGTGGAGGGCAGGCATGATTAAAACCCATTCCCTTTAAGTGATTCATAAGCACATGCAGATGAGGTCTTCATCATCTGATGTTGTTTCCTACACAACAGAAAAGGAGTTACTGGAAGAAAGGAGGGAGGGAGAAGGGGAAGTAAAGGGGTTGAAAGTGAAGGTAAATGCAAAGGAAAGAGGGCAGAGAGGGAAAAGCAAGAAGGGAGGGAGTCCTGACAATTTGAAGTTTTTGCTCTACATTCATTTAATGAAGTAGAAACGATCTCTTTCTTTTGTAGCTATAATGTTTTGATTTACAAGAAATATAATTCTAATTCCATAATAACATTAAATTCTACATAAAATGACCTTGGTTTTTCACAAGTTAACTGAATGTTTAAAAAAGCACCAATGTTATCTACTGCTTTCAGACTGTGCTTCTTTCCCTTGAAGTTAAAATTTTGTTGTTATAAAATCTGGAAAAGCATAAAGCATAACTTTGAAGTATTCACAAAATATCTAGATGTCATTTACAACTGTTTTTAACATGTAGTAACTTAGAACCATAAATCACACGTGAATAAAGTTGATTTTTTTATTTTGTTCTGTTTTCGCGGGAGGCAAAGGCAGGAGGATCTCTGTGAGTTCGAGGCCAGCCTGGTCATCATAGCAAATCCACGCTAACTAAGGCTACAGGGAGACCCTGTCTCATAAAGACCAATAATAATAATAATAATATACACATAATCTATTACAACTATACTCGTTAGATATATTCATTAATATATATTTTCATAATTTGGATTTCAATTTAAAATCTCACACCTAAATTATTAAAGATGATGTATATTATGCCATTCATATTTTAGCAACAATTAATTAATTATATCCTGCTTCTTACACTGCCCACTTCAGTTTTGTGAGAAAGTAAGCAATTTTGGTGAGGCTAATAACTCTGAAAACAATTTAGGTATTATACCATAAGCTATAATAATTTGAATATGTTACTTACAAGGTATTTTTTTGTACTTTGTTATTTAAAATAATAAAGCTAACAAAATTTAAAATAATTTGCTTCACATTACCTTTGTATGAATTTTGTAGTAACACTGCCTTTCCGTTTAATTTATTTAAAAATAAATATTTGAAAGTGTATCCACAATGTTCCTAAGAAATGGTTTTGAATTCCAGAGTCCCAAGGAGATGAATTGGCTGTCAGATAACAATGTACTTCCATCAGATGGACTTGGCAGTTGTAAACAAAAGGAATTTTCTCAGCTTTTCCTCACAAATATGAAATATTTGCTCTTGGACAACAGCTGGGGTGATTTAAAGAAATCTTGCAAATATATTAGTTTTTTGAAAATTTCAAATCCTCCTCCCACTTTGAACATCTGACTTAGGCTTCGCAGAACACTTTGGAGATGAAGTGACATTCTCAAGGGAAGTAAAAGTCCAAAATAGTATCCACTCACAACTATAATCAAATTTCAGTCTATATAGCATCCGGTTAATAATTTTTAGGTAAAGCTAATTTATTCAACGTAGAAGTTCAAATACAATTCTGAAGTGACTCAAAAAATATGAAAAAAATATGTGTTGTTCTCATGTTCCTAAAGATTGAAAATTACAATATAATTGAGTGTGAGCTGCATGAAAAGTCAGGCAGAATTCTGTGATTTAAATTCATTTCAGAATCAAATTGTATGTTCGTGGTATACTATTGACAAAAGTATTTAGTGATCAAATGATCATTTAGAGTATCTATTTATTTAAATGCGCCAACACTTTAGAATGGATGGATTAAAATATCTTTGTGAGTTACTCACTAGGTAATAGATATTGACAAATGTCAATGAATTCGATGAAAAAATAAATACTATCAGTGTACTTTTATCTATTTTATCTGCTCAAGGTAGATTATGAACAAAATGGAATGTTCACCCTGTTTTCATGTCCCCCAGAAGTAGCTCAAGGTAGTGATTTTAGTGGTTTTAAATGAACTTATTATTCCACAATTACATTCAAATTCCCCATTTTGTAATATTTATTTATAGTGAGCAAATTTTATAGAAAATTAAAATAGGCATGTCCATATTTGCTTAAGATGATAATAATATACCCTACATATCCACAAATATCTCCAAAAATTACAAGCTATTTCTCACTTTCAGACAGCTACACAGAATTAACTATTGCTCCTGGGCCCAGTGAAGCTGGCTGTGTGCTATTCCAAAAATGAACATATTTAGGTAGAAATAAAAAATTTATTTTTACTAAAGTGAGTATTAAACCAGGCATGGAAACATATTAAAATAATTATTACCACTGTTAATACAGCTTTTATTTGCCCTGAAAATGCAAACCTTCTGAGCTTGAATAATTAAGACATAAGATAACTACCATTCATATTTCACATTACGAAGTCTATAATTTCTGATTTCAGATGTAAATGTTGTTTATCATAGATAGGTACTGTGAACATAATAAAGATCAAAAAAATATATATCGAGTTATAAACTATATGTGTCTGAAAAATATTAGCTTAATGTATGGTCTACCTTTAAGCTTCATGGAAAAAATGCCAGTGTTGACTGTCCACACAGTTCCTACTTTAATAATCTTTACATTATTTTTATCCAGCAGAAATATTTTAGAAGCTACTATAAAAAATGAAATAAAATTGTGAGTGACCATTACTAGCAATGCTCACAATATGTATTAAATATCAAAGAAGTAAATCTCCAGCAGCAAAAAGTTTTAAATTTCCTCAAATGTCACCACTGACACACAGAGGAACAGTGAGGAAACTTAGATAATTCTTAGCAAAACCTTGATTTTCCATAATGTACCATTAATGAAAATAAAATTATGAATCAATTTCTGAATAAGGAAATAAAATATCATAATAACTTTTAAAAAACACATGCACATCTTTTTAGTACCAAACGTAGTGGTTATCAAGGCAATAAGTATCTCAGGAAAGTATATGTGAACTTTTATGCTTTAGTACAAATTCAAATTCTTTACTCAGAAACTCTTACTTGTCAGTTAACTCTAAAAACCACTTCCTCATTTTCTCTTTTCTGTAAACTTTAAATAGTTAAGACATGAAATTAAAGACATAATCCTTGAAATTCAAAGGTTTTTAAAAATACAGTCACATGATCCTGAGTTTGGCATTTAAAATACTTACAGTCTCTCCAGCTCTTTAAGGTCCTGGAAGGCCCCCCTCTCAATGGTGCTAATCTTGTTCTCCATGAGCTGACTGAAATGCAAAATATAGCAAGCCTCTTAATGTTGCTGTCTAAAGAGTTTTCCACTCAGTCATCGAAAACTTTCAACCTCCCTCATTTTTAATTTTGCTCTGAGTTGAGCTTCACTAGCAAATTTCATAATGATGTTTGGGAGAGAACTCAGAGAGCAGAGGAAGAATTCAGATCACAAAGCATTTGCTTAAGAAATACTAAGGGTGTTTCTGACATAATTTACTAGTTCAAAGTAAAACCTGAACTAAAACTACAGTATAGCTCAAGAGCCATCACACTACAGCTTCAAGAGGGGTTTTTTCTCACACTATGCCCTTCAACTGTGCTCCTAAGGGATCAACACATGGATACTTAAATTCTGAATTATGATGCACATTAGCAGTTGGAAATTTTCATAAGTGCCACAATATGTCTTTAAAATTGAATACTGAATGTATAATGGTCAAAAGTATATGGTCACTAAGGGTAAATATTTACAATTCTGTGGTGGTAACACAAATTTGCGTAATATTATCTATCAAGTGATGGTTAACTCACAGCTAATTTAACCCATTAATTAGAGAAGTAATCATTGTAACAATTATATGTTAGTTACAAAGTTATAAAATATAAAGAATGAAAACTCAAAAAGAGACTAATATATTTGAAATATAATCCTTCCCCAAAAAATACTGCTTCAAAGCAAAGCTGGAATGCTTAACTGTAGTGCTAAAAATTAAACCTACTTGTTCTTGGCAAAAAAGAAGTCTGAACATTTTTATTTCACTGATAATAGAATACAAATCCACCAAAACTTTCCAAGTTAATTGTAAATCCCCAAAGTGTCAGATTTCACCCATTATTTATTTCTGTTGTAAAAACAATGATTCTACATTTTTATATGTAAAGCACTTAGAGTATAATAAAGCAAAGATCAGAGGTCATTTCAATCATATTATCCCTACAGGCTCCAATCTTAAAGGCACACATTTTTATTAAAAAGTTGTAGTGCAGTGGAAAACGTGACTGACTATGAAGACTTTAATTTTTTATACCTTTGTCATTAGAATGGTTATTAAAACTGATACCAGTTCTGATTCTAAATACACCATCTTAAGAACAAACAAAACCAAGATACAGAGGGAGAGCTCACTTACAGAACTCTTAGGTGTCTGAGACCAGCAAAATCTGACTTCGTAATCCTTGTGATGTTATTTCCATTCAAATCCCTAGGAAATAAGAACAGCATAAACAGAAAGTTCCATGTTTTTTTATCATATTTGGTTAAACAAAGTAAAACTTAAATCATGTTGGCACTTTAAGACACAATAATTCAATTAGTGAAACAGGTTTTTAAGTAAGTGGGAGAGATAAGGGGCAGCCTTTGAAATAATACTTTATAAATGTCTCACATTAACAAAATTCTTGATGACACATGGCAAGGAATTAAATGATGATGTTCTTACCAACAATCTCTTTCGTCATTTGTGGCCTGTGTGGGGGTGGTGCTTTTGACATGGGTTTTTATAAGAATGTGGGTATTTATTTACAAAGTATTCCTCAATTTTGCTATTATTTTTAGACCCATGCCCCAAGGAGAATCCTTCAGAAAGTTTAATGAACATTTTCTCATACAATGCAAAGAGAAATTTTTAGAATTCCCAACACTATGGAGGTGGGTAGCATGGTGGCCAAACCTCCTTAGGCCAATAAAGGAAAGTGCTTGGAAAGAGCCTCACTTCAAAGGCCAGCGTTCAGGGGCCTTTACCTTCCCACAATTCTCTTTGGTTGGAAAGCTGAACTCTTCCTTAGCAGCCCCTGGATCCCCACTGTGTCTGTAAAGTTTAAACTTTCAGTGGGGGCGACAGTGGAAAGAGTATTTGGCCCTGACGTTTGTGTTCAGTTTCAGCACCACTTCCTTCCCGAGTCAGTCTTCATTTCTGGTTCCTCGCACCGAGATCTAAACTTGCATGGCTTCCAGTCCAAACCAGCCTTTCGGAGGCTTCCGAAATGTGTTCTTTCATTCCTGGAAGTCCTCTTATTTTTGGACTTTAAAACTTCACGTTTGAAATCTGTGTTTAAAGTGTGTACTTTGCTAACGATAGAATTTTTATAAGCCAGCAGTTGCGGTTTCCTGAAAACTTCATTCCTCATGAAGGATTTTTTTTCTTTTTCTTTTTTTTTTTTTTATTAAGAAACGGGCACGCCACAAATATTTCGGAACCTCAGTCTTTCTGACAAGTTAGTGCTTACACTGTTCTGAAGAGTAGGAAATGCTAAATCAGAATTCTCCATGGCTTGCCTTCCTTTCGCCTTATTTACCATGCTGAGCAAAGTACCTTGGACTTGTCCCTAAAATTACTGGGGTGTTTTATGAGCAATCCCTACACATACTCCACATAAATGTGGTAGATCACCTTCTGATAAGACACCCCTGATAATGCCCAATTTGCTCAGCACTGATGGCTTACGGGGTGCAGAGGAATGAGCTTAGGTAGCCCCAGTAAGGCTGGGGCTACAGAAGTCTTTGCAAAGAAAGAACGTGCTAGACTGGGGCCTTTGCGCTGGATCAAGAGAAGGGCAAGGGGAGGCCCTGCTTACTTCTTGCAGAAGTTCAGTCCGTCGGGGAAGGGGTGGGGGGCTCCTTTCCCCGACGCCCACACGCAGGCCTTGCACACCAGGGCAAAGAGGCCACCGGAGAGCTCTCGCGGCGCCGCGCGCCGGACCCACGCTCAACCGCGAGGACGGGGCGCTCTCTGGGCTCTGGGGTAGGTGCGTGGAGGAGGCCTGAGCTTCACAATAATGGCCTCACGCTCCGCTTCCCTAACTCGGGAAGTGCTCAACCAGAAGCGCAAGAGCAATCAACCCTGGGTCTGCAGTGACTTCTTCATTAGAGCCTCGCCCAGACAAGGAGGCGGGGATGTCTGCGGCCAGCAGAGCACGGCCAGGGGCCGGCTGAGCAGCTGCCACCGCGAGAAGGGGAGCGGAGACGGCCAGAAAGCTGCTCCGGGGCACAAGGGCGCAGCGGGAAGGGTTGGAAGGGATAGCTGAAGGCCACCGGGGTCATCAAAGCAGTCCGACCTGGCTCAGCAGGTTCCCGCTGGAGAACCGGTGTTAACTTTACTAAAACCTTGGGACGCAGTCCATTCCACGGTCGCCCGCTCAGTGGAGTCACTTGGGCACCACTAGCGCTGCCGCCCCCTCCTCCCTGTAGAAGTGAGGGACATTGGAAAGTCGCAGAATGGACGCGACGCTTATTCCCGCTGCACCAGCTGTTGATGTCCTGAGATACCCATCCTTCCGCAGCTCCAGAAAAGTGCCCCGGAGAGCCCCAAGACTCCATCTCTCCTCCTTTGGTCACCAGGCATGTGACACAAAGCCCCCGGGAGGAGCGGCAGTTTGTCTCTTTTGAGCAATCCTGCCACCCCTTCGCATGAGTGTGAGTCGACAAGGTCCCAAGAAGGACCTGTGAGTGTCTGCTTGCAATGGCAAGGTAACTGGGTCTGCAGAGTCTGGGAAACAAAAGTCGCACCTTTAGCCCCAGAATTCTAGTCCCCCACTGCCTTTCTTCACTAGCCAGAAGGAACTTGCACACAAGGGTGGCCAGTGGCGGGAGGAGAGCAGGGAAAGGGGACTGTGGCAGCTGCCTGAGCTCCCTGTGGACCCGCCCCTCCGCTCCTCCCAGTTTTGTGCCCTCCAGTCCGCCCTCTGGCAGGACCCAAGCCTGGGATACTGGTGCCGGAGAGCCACTGAGTGTTTTCCCAGGCACTGGTCCCTGCGCGACATGGGCATTCCAGACTGGACGCTAGGGATGTCACACCCCGATGCGGAGTGAAGGGAAAGCGAGCAGAGATATATCCTGTACTCACAGTCTCTCGGTGTTCCGGGGGATATTCCTGGGCACGCTGCGCAGTGCCAGCCCATGACAGTCTACCGTGCTGCCTGAGCAGGAGCACTGTGCCGGGCACGCCTGCGGGGCCACCTTGTTCAGGATGGCTAACACTAACCCCAGCGACAGGGACAGTGTTTGCCAGCCAACGCCACTCATCTTCTTCAGGCTCTTCGCTTTGGGGGGCTTCTCTGTTCCCAGCGAACCCCGGCAGTGTCCGAGGCCCAGTGCCTGGCTCGGGTCTAGCCGCCCAGAGTACCCGGGAAGTGTGTACAGAAATAAACTAAAACAGTAATAGAAGGCAGTAGAGTTGGCAGAAGCACACGGCTAGCCTTCCCCTGCCTCTCCACGCCTTGCTTTTCTAGCCTCACAGATCCGCGGGCAAGTTTAGGTCCTGAAGATCAATAGGCCGAGCCAGGTCTGTGAGGAGTCTCTGAGAACAGCCAAGCGGAGATAGCGCGTCTTGTGTCTCGCAAGAATCAACTTGACGGTTTAAAAAAAGAAAAGCCTGGACTCCTAGTGATCTCGAAGATGCAGGGGCTGGTTGCCTGTGGACAAGGTAGGACTTCAGATCCCGCGTACTGTCTCGCAGATCGGATTCCAGTGGGGAAGTGCAAGACAGAAGAGGGGAGCTCAACAGGAAGGGTGGCCCGGATCAAAGTGGGCTCCCTGAAGCTAGAAGGCGCAAGAGCCCCGTGGGTCCTGAGCAGAGCGCGCGGAGATACTGGGCATGGCGCGTGGGGGCGCACCGGGTGTTCAGACAGTCCTGGGGGCGCCGGGAGGCGCTGCGGGGCGGAGGGCTCTGCGCACAGTGCCTCTCCTCTCCTGTCACTCAGCAGCAGCTCGGACCGGTCTTCTCAATCTCCCGACAGCCAGGGATGGCTTGCACACACACGCGCTCCAATGAAGGATGTCTCAGCAATCCCGCCTCCCGCCTGGCGTCCTTGGCGACGCGCTGCACCAAGGCCTGCCCCTGAGGTCACACGGAAAGACAAAAGGGCAGTCGGAGCGCTGCAGCCCTGCAGGAATATCCACTAGTCTGCACCCCTGCAGAGGAAATCAAGGAGGCCAAGTTGAGGACCAGTGGGAATTGGCACGGGCAGGACTCGCAGGCAGGCAGGCCGGAAGGAGGAGAAAAGCAAAGGCCAGGTAGAGGTGTCTGCGATGGCAGTGCTGCTAGGGCGTCCTGGTCAATGACTAGGTGGATGGCGGGAGGATGGGATCTGCTATCCCTGGCAAACCCCAGGCGACCGCCGAATGGCAGTCGGGTGTACGCGTGAGTGTCAGCCCCTCTGGTCTCCCGGATACGCGGCAGCTCAGCAGCAGACACCTGATGGCAGAGGTGGGAGAAACAACAGGGAGCTCCCGGCAAGCGCAGCCTCTCCACCTCCCCTAAGCAGCCCCCTACAAGTATGGATCCTCCTCCTCAAAGTGCAGGAAGTTTTCTCAGGCGTTGGATCCGGTCTCCCACGGCCACCGGGAGAGTCCACCCACCGACGTTGAGATGCTGCTGGGCTCCGGACGCTGCACCTGACTCTGCGGACGCGGTCTGGGAGCCGGTCTTTGCTGCCAGCCCCAGACCCTCTCTCGGCTGCTTTCGGCGCCTCCTGCTCCCGGGAGGAAGGTGGAGGGAGAGGGAAGGCGGCGACGATGGCAGGGACCGCCGCTCGGGAGCCCCCGGCAAGTGTCTGAACAATAGGACGGACGCAGCAGCCTAAGTCTCGCCGGGCTGCAGGAAGGTGGGTTGTTGCAGGAACTGGAGTTGTTCGCTCCGGCTGCCAGGCGCTGAGCGCAGCCGAACAAAAAGCCCAGCCCGCGCGTCTGGAGCCGGCTGCGGGCCCCCCGGGATGCTCCCCTTCCTCCTCAGCACCCCCACAGCCACGGGAAAGCTGGGCAGCTCCGGCCTGCGCCCGGGAGCCTGGCTGCTCCCATCCCTCGCCGCCGCCGCCTCCTCCTCCTTTTTTTAACCACCGTCTGCGGCAGCCACCGCCGCCGCCGCCTCCAACCTCCGCCGTCCAGGCGCGTCTCAAATAAATAACCCCAAGTCCGAAGTTAAAGCGGCAGCCGGGCCTTATATAGCAGCCCGAGCCCCCACCCTTGGCTCCGCCCCCGCCAGCCCAGGCCCCGCCCACTGGCCGCGCAGGGAGCCCGCACCTCGCCGGAGAGAGGTGAGGCCCCGGCTGCCAGCGCCCAGCGGAGGCGGCGGCCTGGGCGGCGCGCGTTCCCGTGCGTCCCGGCTCGCGCCCTCGCTCCCACGCTCGGGCAAAGTTTGCCACAAGAACGGGGCTCCCCGGCCCCCCGCCCGTGCCCCCAAACTCCTTGGTCCCAGAGGTGACCCGAGCTCCGAGATGGTGGTTCCCAGCGAGAGAAGGGGGAGAGGGAGGCTTTGAAGGCAGCTCGTAAATAAATAGAGCTGGCAGCGCCTCTGCTGCGGCTCTTGGCGACGCGATTCTAAAGAGGGCCGCTCAGTGCTTGCAACGCGGCACGAGAGAGACGGCGAGATTATGGTTTAAAATTATAACAACAAAAAATTCCTACCGAAATAGCTCTGCCTGCGTGCACAAACACACACACACACACACACACACACACACACACACACACGTGCATTTTGGGGAGCTCAAAAGTTCAGAGTTTTGCAAGTTGGAACATAGTGTTTTTCAACCTTGCTTGCCTTCCCATCTCCAAGTCCCCCTCTTCCGTTAACCCTTTCTTTATAATGATATACTTGAAAACACGTTGTTCAGGAGACAGCTCCAAGGGACTGTATGTGTGGTTTTTACTCCTACAACTCCAAGGGTTTGACCATGTCTGTGTGGTTTTACTCGACTAAGAGGCAAAAGCAAAGGAAAATAAACCCTTAGCAACACTCATTGTGCCAGGTTTCCTTTATTTCAGGGCCATTCTGGATATTTTCCCCCACTGTTTTGAAAGAGAATTTCTTTGTTTCCTCTTCTCTCCAGCGTGATGTCTGGCAATGGCTACCATTCTCCCTCCCTCTCAGCAGAAACCAGTGCCACTGTAGGTTTGAAATGACATCTAAATGAGTCAGCTCCTTTGCTTGATTTTAAAACGCTTCTTTCCCCTAGTCTCATTCCTGTCTGGTAGGCTTTTGGAAGAATTTCTACAAGCCCCCAACCTAAAGTCAGTTTCACAGTAAAGTAATAATTTGTATATTTGCTGCACCCTCCTTTGAACACATCATCTACCCAGTTCATTTTAGCATTTAATAATACACGTGACATTTAGTAGATGTCCTGATAATTCCTTCAAGAATATTCAACCTGAAATCCCTCCAGCACCTTACTTGATGCCTAGTTTCAAGAGTAATCCTCTGCTGAAGTCATTTTCCCTGCCCCACACCCAAGCCCCTTAGAAGGACATCCCACAGGATATGGTGTCCCCCGAAAAACTAAACTGGAGCCCCCTTTTTTTATGCTATTGATTTCTATGGTCTCATGCTTTTAAAGTCTTCAAAACACTTAACATTCATTCACTCCTTCGTCCTTCTAGATGTTAGCTTAAAGGTCTATTATGTAAGTTCCTTGAGGAGGAGAAAGGAGAAGCTTTCCTTATGCTTCCTTGTGAGTTGAGACTTGAGACACAAAACTTGTGTCAGATACAAAAATGTCACTGAGAAAGGATCACCCCCACACACACACACCAGTGGATTCTCTTTATAGCAATAAATTATGTGATTAAGATATGTTTGCTTATACACTAATTCTTTCACTGCCACAACTTGGATACTTCACCTCACTGGGAGCAAGATCCATTTGTGTTCTACGTTTCCACTACAGGACATCATTACTCTGCATGTATTTTAATTGCAACTACATCATCCCCATTCAAAATATTCATACATAATATCACTGGCACTTTTGATGAATGAGATGCTACAGTGTGAGCTCAGGTTGGATACTCTTTCTCTGACTTAGTTTTCATTCTGTATAAGACCAAACTAAGCTGAGAATACTATTCATAGCAATATACCTATGGAAACATATTTTTAGTTTGATGCAAATTTATATAAGAAAATATGTCCGATGTATTTTATGAAGAAAAAGTAAGGCTGTAAGTAATTTTTGAGAGATATGGCTGGTGAACTTGTTGGGCATTACCAATTCTGTTGAGAAACATACATGAGTGACCAAGCTTCTCAATTTTAAAAACATTACTACATTCTGTCAGTATTACTAGATGTTTGCTGCAGGTCTTAAATGCTCCCCTGACATTAGCTCTAAGGCCTAGTTCTCCCTGGGCTATATTGCTCCCAAATGAGTTCTGAGTTTCATTTTGACTGATGCAGCCAGCCCCAAGAAAGCCTTCTGTGGTGCTTTTGGTCACCACACGAGGACTCCATAAATCCTGACCTGGATTAAGCAGAAGTGGAATCCACTACAGTCAGCATTCAAGTCTCCCATTATCTTGAGAGGAAATCCTATTGGTAGAAGAAAATAGACACTTAAGAATCCATACAGTGAAAAAAGTGCAGTGTGAGATCAAAAGGTTGTACAGTTGGGATACATGGGTAAAGGGAGTATAGAAAGAGAATTTGTGTAAGAGGGAGGTAAATATTAGTAAAACTTGTAGTTGGTTTCTTTAAATGTTGGTAGCATTGATGGAATTGATCAAATATGTAAAACACCATAGAACAATTCTTTGGGTTTAAAAGCTTTCATCTACTATTATTCCTTTGTTTTAAAGTGTGCTTCATGTTCTAATTTTCTTACAGGTTTTTTTTATTGGAAACATGGATATGGAATCTAACTACCCACAAAAATTAAGACTGAACTTAACGTTAACCTCATGTTTTCTCAATACCAAGCTATTTGATAGTGTGTGATTGTGGGCATTTCCTGTTTTCCTTCCTCACCCAAGAAATGTTTACCTTCAGTGAGGGTACAGCACCTTAAAGGGCAACTCGAATCTGAGCTCCCTGGCCTCAAGCCTCCGTTGGTTCTGTTTCACCCAAATGTATCTGTAGGTCCCTTGAAGCTCTTGGGGTTCAATGAATCTCTATATCTTCAAGAGAGGTCACCCTGTGGGCCTCCCAGGACGCAGTGGAAGCTGTCGTTTAAAGCACTGTGAGTGTTCTGAAAAGCCAAGAGCTTTTCGTCTCTTCTCTTGGTTCTCTACAGCAGTGATTCTCATAGTATGGACCCTGCATAAGTAGCCTCAGATTCTCCAGGAATGGTAGTTGAAAATGTAGATTCTCAGTCAGTACCTCAGAATCAGAAATTCAGGGAGTGGAGATCAGAAGTCTACATACTAACAAGCCCACCAACTGGTTTTGATTCTCCCTAAAGTCTGAGAATCTCTGATCTGGAGCTACTCCAGGGTAGCATCCGATCCACCTAAGTATGGAGAAGAAAGAGGTAATGAACTACAGACAGCACCTGCTCCTTGGTCTTCAACTTCTCCCATATTTGGGATTTGACAGGTGCACATCATTGATCACCTCTAGAGGGCACCAAAATGTTTTCCTCTCCAGCCCCACAGAGGCCACAAGGCCTGAGTTCATTTCAATTTCAGAGACATGACCTTCAGCATTAGAAAGAGCTTCTTAGCAACCTTCCTTAATTTTTATGTCTTGACCAATTAAATGTTATAATAATTTCTGTTTTATTACCTATAATGAGAATAGTGATTCTTAATTTTCATGTTTCCTGTGAAGATTAATACCCATCAAACAGCACAGACTTCATATAGTTAGGTACTTATTAAATAAATAGTAGAATCATCATTCTGTTATCCTGTTTTAGATACAAATCATTCGGTTTTAGATACAAATCACACTGATTAACAGAGGCGGTTTATAACCACCACTGGAAATGTAAAGTTCAAATATCAGTAAGTTTTAATATCAGGTGAAAAAAATTTTCTGAACTATTTGTATTGCAAGAATAGATATTCAGTTTCATGAATAATTCCTATGATCTTGTAGCTTTTTGTAGTGAACACTGAGAAGGACTGAACTGGGGTACCCTCTTCTTAGAATAAGTAAAGACCAAGGAGAAGGAGGTAGGGGAGGAGGAGAAGGAAGAGAAAGTAGACAACTTAGAATGATAAAGCTCAGCCCAGCCTTAGATGTCTATGAGTCAATAAGCGCAGTTGGAAGTAATTAGTTTCACAATGTTTATGTATCATCATATTTTGAAGGAGGGACATTGGAGTTCCCCTGCCATAGTAAAATACCTTGTGCCTTTGCAATTAAGTCAAATGAGAAGGCCTTGAATATGCCATCTGAGGATATCTAGGGAGCTTCAGCTCTACTATTTGGCTTTTCTGACTTCAGCTTCCTCATTTATGATGTTGGGATTAGAACTGATGAACCATAAATCCTTGCCAGTTATGACAATAATGTAACTCTCCTAAAAGATGTTTGTGTTCAAGCACTGGATTGGCCACCTTGTACATATCAGCTCTTGCAGTTTTCACAATAACCATATGAGTTAGAGTTTTTTCTAAACTCAGACTTACAGTGGAGAAAGCTGACACTCACAAGCATGCATGCAGTCAGTCCTTCATATTTATATAGCTAGCAAGCAGCAAGCAAACAGAATTCTAGTCTGACACCAAACTCCATTCTACAGATAACGTAATACTGTTCCTCTCAAATTCTAAGTGCATGCGCAATGACTTGTTTTATATATAAAGTCAAAAAGCTACACTGGGTGCCGTGACATGACTCACTGGATAAAGGCACTTGCCATGCAAACCTGGCTGCTTGAGTTCAGGTCTTGGAAGTAGTAAACCGCCACTTTGAAACAGTTATCTGTCCTCTCTTCACAGACTGTAACACACACTATGCACACACAAACAAAATAATAGAAATTTCTTTAATGTGCTGGGGGAGAACATGATGAGGTAGTTCAAAGTGATACTCGAACATGAAATATGCCAGATACATGATCAAGAACAAAAGAGAACATGCAAACTACAGAGCAGCTGCAGTGGAAAAATAAAACAAAAGACGATACCCAGCTTCAGATGAAAAAACACATTAACATTTAAAGCTACAAGGGACAAATATAGCAACAATTTTAATAGTTTTAGAAGATTAAAGTGAATTTTCAAAATTTTTATTATTGAAGAAAAAAGGATACCCCATTTTGCAATGGTGCTATTTGCTAGGTTTAAATTGTTTAATCTTTTGGCTTGGTTAGTTAATCAAATCTCCTGCTTTGCACTGCAGAAATAAGCCTTTCCACGTCAGCAAGGATGGGAACCCCTCACACCTCCTGAAGTCTTGGTCATGATACCAAGATTAAATTACAAACAAATTCATTCTCATCTGATACAGATTCAAAACCAATATTTTTAAATCTGAAAGCTAAAATTACATTTTAGATACAAATTACACTGATTAACACAGGCAGCTTGTAACCACTATTGGAAATATAAAGTTCAAATAAATGCCTGCTCAGTGGCCAAAATGCCATTTTGCATACAAAAGTTACATTTATGTCTTATTGCAGGAGTGGGCAAACTTTGCCTGTCAAGAGTCAGCTGGGCCAGGCATTGTGGCCCACACCTTAATCCCAGCAGTCTGGAGGCAGAGGCAGGTGGATCTCTACAAGCTAAAGCCTACCCTCGTCTACACAGCATGTTCCAGACCAGCTGGGCCTACAGGGAGACCCTGTCATAGAAACCAAAAACCAACCAAACAAACAAAGTCATGTAGTATGTTAAGTTTTGCAGGCCAATAGGAAGCATCAAGCCTATTCTATAGACACACAATATAATAAAATATGTTTGCAGAAACATCTTTCTAATGCAATTAAAATATAACAACTGATAATAATTATTTTGTTTTGACAGTTTTATGTAATTGGCATTCCAAATAGGCCTTTCCTATCACCAAATTAATAATACAGTTCTAGTTACTAAAGACTTTTTAACCCACTGGCCTTGCAAAATGACGGAATGTGTGGTTTGGCCTGCTGCCCATAGTTTGAAGATCTACGTCTTTGTTCAAAGAAGTAGTTATCAATGTATAAGTTTATATTTTCTTATGTTAATATCCAAAAGGATGTTGTAAAGATAAGTTTCAAGCTGTGTGACAAGATGGAAACATCTTCCTCAGTAGCATCCAGTTCTCTACTTCCTTTGCTCTAAAATGCAATTCCGCAAGAGCATTTTAACACGATTAAATTCACTGCATTTAAATAAAAACACATTAGTATAAGATATGCTGCATATCCATTTCTTGAATATAACCTATGCTTTATCTATTGAACCAGATGGTCCTCCTGTAAAAAGCAAGCATAACAATAAGTAACATTTATTATGTAGAAAGCATTACCAAGAGTGTTTATTTTCTCATTTAATCTACCTTCAAAACGGTATTACCTCAGAGATGAGGAAGGAGAAACACAGAAATGTTGAAGGTAAGTCAGACAACACAGCAAAAAGTGAGGTAGGGTCCTAACCCAAGTGTGGGGCAGGGCAACAGAACCCTCCAATTCATGAATCATCAGAACGTTATGATAACAAAAGAAACCCACATGTAGAAAGATTATGTAAATTGTAAAATGAAGGATCTGTGTGTCTTTTATTTGCATTTATGATCATTATTTCTAATTGAATGTAGTGAACGCAAAAAAAAACAACCATACATATTTAGTAGAAAAATCACTGCACTGACTATAATCTGACTTGAGCCAACCCTTTTTATCCTTTTCTTTCCATATTAATAGGATTATTTCTTCTCTTTCGCGACTTGAGATACACTTGCCTTAGTTACATAAAACCAAAGGAATGTTTCCTCACTGAAGCACAGAATTTCTACATTTGAGATACAAGTAAAACACAAGTCAAAATAAATTGTGGGAAAAAATATAAAGAAGAATCTTTTATGCTAGCAGTGTTAATACTTTAAAAGTGCCTTGAATTTAGGAAAATTAATGAGTTACATCTTTGTTGATTTATTTTTGAAGTTACATGGTGGTCTCAACTTTATTTGGGTGTAAAATACTGTTCTGAGAAACAAACAAAAAGAATCTTTCAAAATAAAATTAACTTTTAATAAAACCTTAAAAAGATATCGAAACAATCACCTTAGGTCTCACTAACTAGTCTTGCTGTTTTAGAAGAATCAGGTCATAAAGCTGTGTTCTTCATTTTGATTATGAAATAACAATTGCAAAATGTTTCTAAGTATAATTTTTAAGCAATGGCATCAAAAATTATAAGAAATGAATTCTAATGTCATCCACAACTTTATCAATAAAAGATTGATTTTTGAACTTGTTCTTTCATTCCCATGTGTCTTAATTTGTGATTTAAGTGACTACTATGGTTATAAACCACTCAGGACCAGAGTCATAGCCATATGTTTATCTGCATGTGCATGCGTGCGTGTGTGTGTGTGTGTGTGTGTGTGTGTGTGTGTGTGAAAGAGAGAGACAGAGAGACAGATTCATTTATATATTTATCTTCCTTATTAATTTTAATAATTTTCTTCTTCAATCTACTATTATTTAACACAAGACTGTATATTTTCCTTCTTAAAACAGTTACAAATATTAAATAAGTTAGCACATTAAAACACTTCGAAACCTCCAGTTCTATATAAACATAGGCCAGGATCACATTTCTAGGCTCTGTCCCTCAGTGTATAAATAAATTCCCTGAAAATAATTCAATGATAATGATTGTGGTAGTTTGAATGAATGAATGCCTCCCCCCTCCCCATAGTCCCCAAGTATTCAGACATTTTGTCCCCAGCTGGTGGAGCTGTTTTGGGAAGTCTTAGAAGGTGTGGCCATGCTAGAGAAAGCAAGTCACTGAGGGGAACTTAGTTCTTAAGCCTTGCCTATCTCCAGTAGCTCCCTGCTTCCTGTACCTACTTGAAGATGTGAGCCTCTTCCTTTTATAAGTTCACTTAGTCACAGTGTTTTATCATAACAATAGAAAAGTAACTAAGACAATGATTTTTTTAAAATGCAGAGTTGGAAATAAAGTGAACTGAGTGGCAACTCAAGATTTTAGGAAGAACTGACAGTGATTTCTGATCTCATTAATTCTTTGAAGGGAGAGGCCCCAGACAGACCAGGTAGCTGATTCTAACCATGAGTTAGACATGAGTTAGTAGAGCTCTCACTCAAGTACCACCTTCAAAGTCTTCACAGTCCATCCTGTTCTTTCAGGGTCATAAGGATACCAAGACCCAGCTCTTCTGGCTCTGCCCTACCATTTCCCTGTCCCTCTGGCAGACAGTGACCCACAGTATTTCTTCAGCACAAAGGGACAGCACTATTGAAAGCTAAGCAGGAGCCTCCACAGCAGCAGCATTGCAAGAGAAGAGAATTATAAACGAAGTACATACAATTCCAAACTAGGATGTCACAGGACTAAAGCCTAGAGAAATAGGCCTGAACCTGAACCTGTGCTGAACTCAACAGCTGTCTATGTGCTAAAAAAAAAAAAAGGATAGAGCATAGGAGGTAGAATCGCCGACTAAATCTACAGGATCAAAAATATAAGAGAAACCACAATTTGAATGAAAAAGGACACCCATGCATGCCAAGCAGATGTTGGAAGAGGATATCAAGAGAGTCTCAGAAGAAATAAACAAAAAAGCAGAATGAATCATCTTCCCCCCAGAACCATCCCAAATGGCTAGAGGAATTTCTTTGAGACCAAGGGAAAGGACAGAAGGACTCTGGGACCCTCAGGAAGGTAGAAAACAATGCAGACTACAAACATGGGCAACGACAGCATGCTTCTTTTTCTTCTTGTGTTTTCTAAATTAGCTTTTCTGGTTGAAGCACTATTAAAAGCCTTCTGTGATTATCAATACATGCAGAAAAGGAACAAGGACAGGTATAAATGCATAAGAGAAAAAAGATGCACACGGAGGTCAGTAAATGAAGGTAAAATGCCAACATTAGCAGACTCTGACAAATTATGCTTCTACAGGGGCATACTTAAAACCACCACAAACGTGGTGTATAAAAAGATACACTTAAAAACACTAGAGAGAAATCAAAGCGGAATTCTAAGATGTTCAAATAACCTACAGGAAGTCAGCACAGCTAGAATAGAAACTGGAAACACCACAGAGAAAGCCAAAAAAGGCGAGTGGCAGACCTAGACTCCAGCTCATCTATCACTCCGTTAAATGCAAGGATTGAACTGATGAAGAGACTGTCAGAATGACTTAGAAATTATGACACAAGGATACAGTGCCTACAAAAATATCACATGAAATATAACAATACAGATAAATAGAAAGTAAATAGATGTAAAGAAATGTATGCTATTCAGATCTTTGTGTATGGTCTATATTTGGTCTTATTATCAAAGGAAGGCAGTAGTGGCTTATGAATAGTAGATACAGTGGATTTCATACAAAGAAAGTCACCAGATACAAAGAAAGTAATTTTGATTTAAAGCTAGCAAATTTAAGGGCCTGTGAGGAAGACGTGATACTCTAAAATGTGTATATAAAATTACAGAGATGGAAATAGATTTGTGGTCTCCAAAGGGATTCAGGACCAGCCTGGGAGAGGCATTGGTTGGCTATGGTAAGAACCAAACAACTGTAATACTAGACCACAGGAGGTAGAGGCAGAAGGAATTAGAAGTTTGTGGGAAGCCTGGGCTACATAGAGAATTTGAAGGTAAGCCTATGATTTGAGCTGCATGAGATTCTGCCTCACAAACTAAATAAAACAATCCAAGAATTAATAAATGATGGGGGGCAGCATTAGGGAGTCTTAGGAAGACAAACACATATCTTGATTTGGGTAGTGATTATATGAATTCATACATGTTTTAGAAGATGAGAGAGAGAGAGAGAGAGAGAGAGAGAGAGAGAGAGAGAGGTATGTAAGTGGTGGGATCTCAATAAACTGCAAAGTCAACATCCTGATCTTGATACTGTGAATATGCAGGATGCTCATGTTAGGGGATAATATGTAAGAAGGGAAGGAGACCTCTCTGTATATTTCTTTGCAACAGCCCATAAATGGATAATTGTTTTAAAGTGCAAAGTTTTGAAAAGCCAAGCACCAAAAGTTTATGCTTCATTATTACAACATTACTGTCATGATAAGGAAAATGGTTTACTTCTAAATGATGTGTAGGCATAAGAATGCATATGAAGATACTGGGAGGGTGGTCCTGAGGTGCCTTAAGTGTGGGTTTCAGTTTATGAGCTGTGTGAGAAGACAGTTCTGAGGAGAGAATTATTTACAGGAAAGGGGAAAACTTGGTATAAAACTAGCTAACAGGGTAAGTAGAGGAATAACCCTGACTAGAGTGTGTGTGTGTGTGTGTGTGTGTGTGTGTGTGTGTGTTATAGGGAGGAAGAAGAGGAGGGGAGGGATATGCAATGGCACAGAAACAATTTTCACAAAGGAGAAAGGATATTGGGCATTATGAATGAAAGTACAGGTACCAGAATCACATAGTTGGGAACTAAAGGAGATATGTGCACAAAAAGAGGACCAGTAAACAGAGAAAGGTATAGCTGTGTGGTATGATGATGGCAGGAGAAGAATATTGTATAGACGGACCTACAGCCGGGAGTCCACAAGCCTGGTCTTATGACCTATGGGATATGGACAAGCCACTTAAGTAGCTCTTTGGACTCAATCTGTAAAGTACTTGTGATGGACTAGATGATTTCTAATGTCTTGCAAGCTATGACCCCAAGATATGCAATATATAAGCCAATGAGATTTAGATGATTTCTTTATGTGTTTGTTGATAATAACAACAGCTAAGAGTAAAATGTTTTTATTGGTTTGAAGATTCTTATTTCCAGGATAGCCACAAAAAAAAAAAAATAGGCAAATGCTTAGTTGAAGAATATTGGTGATAAGATCTTGTTTGCTGGGTGTGGTATCACAAGCTTTTAATCCCAGCAATCAGGATGTTGATGCAGGAGGATATCCTTAAGTTCAAGCCAAGGCTGGTTTTATACAGCAAGTTGCAGGCCAGCCAGAGCTATATAGTGAGACAGTGTCTCATAAAAGAAAAATAAAGAAGAAGAAGAATTCTAAATTCCTAAATATTAAAAAAACAAGCTTATCAGTATAGAATATAGAAACAGTGGTTTTATGTTCAAAATGGAGTATTTAAAAAGGCTTTTATGTGTATTTCCTTACTTTATCATGATTGTAATATGGGCATGAGATAATATTTGTTTAAAACTATTTCCTCCAAATTGAAACTTCCTCCCTTGATGAAGGAGGGAGTCTCACAAAACTCAGGAAGGTCAGGAAAGTTATCAAAAGGCTGCGCGATCACAAGGCTTCTCCTGGAGGTTACGTAAGCAGGAATCACTGTGGGAGAGGAGACTATTTGGTGTAGCTGCTTTCACACTGTTCAAGGAACCCCAGTGACACAGCTTTGGTGAGGCAGCACCCATACCCATGTGGCTTATCAGTAAGGCAGCTTCCCCAGTCATCCACAATCCTGTTAGTAATCCCAATAATCCACTAGCTCAGGAGTCTTGGCTTGAACAAAAGTGTTTCTTTAGTCTGTTGTTGTCACCTTAACTGGGTTGAAAACATATGTTGATGTCTCTCTAAGAAAAATAATTCATACACCCAACTTGTAAAAAACTATTCTCAGTGTTGTGAAAACTATTCTCAGTGTTCTCTTGGTTTCAAATGTTATAAACCAAGTCAAAATGAAAATGCAAGTTTCTTAATTCCTAGAATTATTTGAACAGCTTCCAAACAAACAGGAATATATAAAAATAATGCTAGTCCACGATGTGATAGTCCTATATACTAGAACAACTACAATAAGAATAGTTGGACCTAGGGAGATGGCTCCTTAGTTAGGAGCTCTCCCTGCTCTTCTAGAGGACCCAGGGATGGGTTCAGCAGCTAACAGCTATCCATACTTCCAGTCCCAGAAGATTTGACACACTCTTCTGACTTCCATGGACATTGCACATATGTGGTGTCCTTAGGTAAATGCAGGCAAAACACTCATACGTATAAAATAAAAAAGATATTTTAAAAGAATAGGGGCTTGAGAGATGGCTCAGCAGTTAAAAGCACTGGGTGCTCTTGCACGGGACCCAGGTTTGGTTCCCAGCACCCACCTGTTGGCTAACAATCATCCATAACTCCAATTCCAGGGGAGTCAATGCTCTCTTCTGACTTTCATGGGCACTGCATAACACAGGTGCACTTACATGCATTCAGGCAATACACTCACACAATAAAATAAAATATAAAGGAATAAAATATTTAAAAATTATATTTGAAAAAAAATAACAAAAATGTTGACAA
>NW_008334302.1:150183-152041 GCF_000622305.1 Nannospalax galili | reverse complement strand
TCTGACTATTAAAAATGTTGACAAGTGTGTAGAAACTAGATTAAAAATGCCATGTGGAAAAGTGGAAGGTTATGGTCAATCTGAAAAAGTTCGTTATTTTCATAAAACAAGCAATTTATATATGTATATATATGTATATATATTCACCATACATTCTAGTTATCACATTCTTGAACACTTATCCCTGAAAAATTAGATTTTATGTTCACAAGAAGCTCATACATAAATTATAACTTTATTTTTAATAGTCAGATTTTTAAAGAGCAAAAATTCTCTATAATAGGTGACAAGTTAAACTGTGATATATCTACACTGTGTAATTTCACTCATCAGTGAAAAGGAGGCAACGATTGCTACACATTAAATCTTGGCTGGATCTCAGAGACATTAGACTAAGTAGCAAAGGAAATAAATCACAATCACAAAAACTCATACATTTTATTATTTCATTTAAATAACATTCTCCAAATGAGAAAGTTATGGAGATTGGGGACACAGCAGTGAATGACAGTTAGGGAGAGGGACACAGAATTAAATTATTATGAAGGTATATAACACTAGGTAGATCTTTTTAGTGATGGGATTGTTCTAAGCCTTATTTGCAGTGGTGGTTTCTCAAATCAATGTCATTGAACTAAATACTCCCACTGTATTAAATGTGTGAAAATAAACTTCCTGACTTGCAGTATCTGTTCATTTACATAATCAATGTGAAGATTAAAATGTTCTCTTTCTTCCTCCACCTCTAGAGTCTATGGAGAGATAGTGAAATAGATCATAAGGGGACATAGAAATCCAAACTACATTAAATAATAAAAAGAGCATGCTCAATAATACTTTAATTGATCACTATTTTCTCTTGTACAATATGGGACTTAACTCTAGAAGTACCACAGGAACCAAATAAGAAATATTTGCTGCAGAACTGGTTCAGTGAGTTCAAAGTGCTTGCCCCCCACCAAGACATAAAAGAAGACAGAAAATGCAATAATGTGATTTTTAAAATTTTATAAAAATACGGTTTCAGATTCTTTTATAAAAGTATTTCTTATAGCTCTCCTAGCCTGCACTACTATCCTCAGGCCTCTTGGGGTAAGTCTATAGCGCAGCTCTCCGCGCCATGACTCCCTAAGCCACATTCACCCTTCCATCCATCCCGCCCTTCTATACTCCTAGTTTGGGCCCTATGCCATTCCTAGTCTTGGGGCCCCAGACACCTGGGGAACCAATACTGCTTCCTGACCCTTCTCACCCAGACCAACTCAGTGCCTTCCTTGGACCCCAGGAGCACCTCTTCTGGTCCAGGCCCCGCCCTCACCTCCCTCTACTTCCCTGGTCCTGCAACACCCGCCAGCCTCTTTCTGGGGCTGACAGCCTCTTTCTGGGGCTCCGAGGCTTACCTTTACTCTGCCTGATCCTTTGCATCCAGTACAACCCAGCTACTCAATCCACTCCCTGGGAAATCTTGGGGCTTCTTCGCATCCCTGCCTGGCGCGGCCACGGCCACGGTCTCAGGTCAATCCAACACCCAAGTTCCTGAGGCCAAAAGCATTCTTAGAAGATTCCAGACCTAAGGAGAAAGTATGAAAACTTCTGATCCACATTGGAATTGGGCCACCGAGGAACTCCTGAAGACAAAATCAATCCGGCCTTGACAATATAAAATCAAAAGAGAGAACCAGAAGCTTAGACGAACCAGCTCTTCATACCCAAAAAGTAAACCACAAAGACACATAAAGCTCAAAAAAAAGAAGCAGAACTAAACTTGAAGGCCTGAGTATCACACAAGAGTCAGAAACTACAAAAGAAATTCACATGTCAAAATCACAGAGAAAAAATAATAACATGAAAAACCAAA
>NW_008334302.1:149215-149741 GCF_000622305.1 Nannospalax galili | reverse complement strand
CCACGGCACATCGTAGTAAAAACACTACATGCACTAAACAAAGAGAAAATTCTGAAAGCTGCAAAAGAGAAACAACAAGTCACATATAAAGGAAAACCCATTAGGATCACAGCTGACTTTTCAATGCAAACTATGAAAGCCAGAAGAGCCTGGACCAAAGTATTCCCAGTGTTAAATGACCACAGATGCCAACCCAGATTACTATATCCAGCCAAAATGTCTATTATAGTTGAAGGGGAAAGAAAAACTTCCATGACATAAATAGGCTGAAGGAATTCTTGTCCACAAAACCAGCCCTTCAGAGAGTTCTGGGAGCAATACAAAGAGCTGAAGAAAGGAATGACTATACCCAAGGGGTTGCAGAAAGAATTCCAACGAGGGCATAACAGTGTAAAAGTACAGCTATAGCAAGAATATAAACAAACAAACAAAAAATGACAAGATTCAATACTCATCTTTCATTAATAACTTTAAACGTTAATGGACTGAACTCCCCAGTCAAAAGACACAGACTATATGAATGGAT
>NW_008334302.1:145932-147937 GCF_000622305.1 Nannospalax galili | reverse complement strand
AGAAGCATACAGAACACCAAACAGACATGACCAGAACAGGAACTCTCCACGGCACATCGTAGTAAAAACACTACATTCACAAAACAAAGAGAAAATTCTGAAAGCTGCAAAAGAGAAACAAGTCACATATAAAGGAAAACCCATTAGGATCACAGCTGACTTTTCAATGCAAACTATGAAAGCCAGAAGAGCCTGGACCAAAGTATTCCCAGTGTTAAATGACCACAGATGCCAACCCAGATTACTATATCCAGCCAAAATGTCTATTATAGTTGAAGGGGAAAGAAAAATCTTCAATGACATAAATAGGCTGAAGGAATTGATGTCCACAAAACCAGCCCTTCAGAGAATTCTGGAAGAAATACAAAGAGAAGGAATGACGAATGACTATACCCAAGGGGTTGCAGAAAGAATTCCAAGGAGGGTATAACACATTAAAAGTACAGCTATAGCAAGAATGTAAACAAACAAACAAAAAAAATGATAGGACTCAATACTCATTAATAACTTTTTACTTTAAATATTAATGGACTGAACTTCTCAGTCAAAAGACATAGACTATATGAATGGATTAAGAAACAAAACCCATCTTTTTGTTGTCTGTAAGAAACTCATCTCACTTTCAAGGACAGACACTATCTCAAAGTGAAAGGATGGAAAAAAATATACCAAGCAAATGGTACTAAGAAAAAACCAGGCGTAGGAATTCTAATATCTGACAAAATAGACTTTAAACTGAAACTAATCAGAAGACTTAAAGAGAGCTACTTCATTGTGATCAAAGGAACAATAATTCAAGAAGATATTACAATCATGGACATATATTCACCAACTGTGGTGCATAGAACTTCATAAAAACAATACTACAGGTCTTGAAGACCCATATTAATCCCAACTCATTAATAGTAGGGGACTTCAATACCCTACTGTCTCCATTAGATAGGTCAAAATGGCAGAGAGTTGACAGAGAGACAGCTGAATTAAACAATATCATATATCAAATGGACATAACAGACATCTACCAAGTATTCCACCCAAGCACCAAAGGACATACTTTCTACTCAGCACCCTATGGAACCTTCTCCAAAATAGACCATAAAATAGGACACAAAACAAACCTCAACAAATACAGAAAGATTGAAATAATTACATGCATTCTATCAGAACACAATGCAATAAAGCTTACAATCAACACCGGAAGAAGCCCTAATCACCACATGAACATATGGAGATAAAACAACACACTCCTGAATGATGGATGGGTCTAAAGAGAAAATAAGAAATAAATAAATGTATTCATGGAACTAAATGAAAAGGATAATACAACACAACAAAACATCTGGGACACATTGAAAGCAGTCTTAGAGGGAAGTTTATAGCTCTAAGTGCCTACATCAAAAAATCAGAAAGAACACAAATAAATGACTTAACGTTGCAATTCAAGACACTTGAAAAGCAACAGCAAATGAAACCCAAACCCAGCAGAAAAGAAGAAATAACAAAAATGAGGGCAGAAATTAATGAAATTGAAACAAAGAGAACAATACAAAGAATCAACAAGTCCAAGAGCCGGTTCTTTGGAAAGATAAACAAGATTGACAGACCACTAGCCCAGTAAACCGAAAGAAAGGAAGAGCCCCTCCATATCAACGAAATCAGAGATGAAAGGGGAAACGTCACAACTGACACCAGAAAGATACAGAACATTATAAAGGAATACCTTAAAAACCTATATATTACTAACTTGGAAACCCGCAAAGAAATGGCTAGATATCTAAAGGCATGCGAACAAACAAAACTAAACCAAGAAGAGATTAACAGCTTAAACAGACCCATATCACAAAAAGAAATTGAAATAGTAATACAAAATCTCCTGACTAAAAGAAGCCTAGGACCAGATGGATTTACAGCAGAATTCTACCAGACATTTAAAGAAGATCTACATCCAGTACTACTTAATTTATTCAAAGAGATAGAAATGGAGGAGAACTTCCAAATCCCTTCT
>NW_008334302.1:145372-145843 GCF_000622305.1 Nannospalax galili | reverse complement strand
AAATTCTCAACAAGATACTTGCAAACTGCATACAGACACACATCAAAAAGATCATCCACCATGATCAAGTCAGCTTTATCCCAGAGATGGTTCAATGTACGTAAGTCAATAAATGTCATGAATCATATAAATGGGCTCGAAGACAAGAACTACATTGTCATCTCAATAGGTGCAGAGTAGGCCTTTGTCAAAACTCAACATTAATTTATGTTCAAAGTCCTAGAGAGAATTGGACTGGAGGGAATATAACTCAACATAATTAAAGCCATATATAACAAACCCACAGCTAACATCATTCTAAATGGAGAAAAACTGGAAGCATTCCCACTGAAATCAGGAACCAGACAAGGCTGCCCACTATCCCCACTTCTCTTTAACATAGTACTTGAAACTCTTGCAAGAGAAATAAGATAAGAGCAGAAAATTAAAGGAGTAATAATTGGAAAAAAAGAAATCAAATTATTCCTTTTT
>NW_008334302.1:144150-145191 GCF_000622305.1 Nannospalax galili | reverse complement strand
TAAAAAAATTAAAATATCTGGGAGAAAATCCGACCAAAGTCACCAAAGATCTCTACAATGAAAATTTTAAATCGTTAAAGAGATTGAGGAAAACACCAGGAGATGGAAGGACCTCCCATGCTCATGGATTGGAAAAATTAATATTATGAAAATGACCATCTTACCAAAAGTCATTTATAGATTTAATGAAATGCCAATCAAAATCCCCATGACATTTTTCACAGAATTGGAAAAAAACATCCTAAGATTCATATGGAAGCACAAAAGACCTCGGATAGCCAAAACAACTGTGAACTCTAAGAGCAATGCTGGGGGGATTACTATACCAGATTTTAAGCTGTATTACAGAGCTATAGTCATAAAAACAACATGGTACTGGCATAAAAATAGACCCATAGATCAATGGAACAAAATTGAAGACCCAAATATGAGTGCATGCAATTTCAGCCACCTGATATTTGACAAAGGGGCCAAGAATATTCACTAGAGGAAAGACAGCATGTTCAGCAAATGGTGCTGGCAAAACGGGATCTCCACCTGTAGAAGAATGCTACTAAACCCCTATCTTTCACCCTGTACAAAAGTTAATTCCAAATGGATCAAAGACCTCAATGCAAATCCTGAAACTGTGAAACTCTTAGAAGAAAACATTGGGAAAAACCTACAAGATATAGGAGTAGGAAAGGATTTTCTAAACAGACATCAAATGCTCAGGAAACAAGGGCAAGAATTAACAAATGGGACCTCATTAAGCTAAAAAGTTTCTGTACGTCAAAGGAGGCAACCAGGGAAATGAATAGAAAACCCACAGAATGGGAGAAAATCTTCACCAGTGACACATCTGACAGAGGTTTAATATCCAGAATATATAACAAACACACAAAAAACAGAGAATCAAGACAAGAAGTAAACCAATTAAAAGATGAGCTAAGGAGCTGAACAGAGCATTCTCAAAAGAAGAAGTAAAGATGGCTATGAAACATCTTAAAAGATGTTCAAAGTCACTAATAATTAGGGAAATTCAAATTAAAACCACTTTAA
>NW_008334302.1:129918-144136 GCF_000622305.1 Nannospalax galili | reverse complement strand
TTACCCCAGTCAGACTGGCTAAGATCAAGAGAATAAATGATACCAAATGTTGGAGAGGATGTGAGGAAAGGGGAACACTCATCCACTGCTGGTGGGGCTACAAACTTGTTCAACCCCTAGGGAAAGCATCTGGAGAACTCTTAAAAAACTGCAAATGAACCTACCATTTGACCCAGTTATACCACTCTTTGTCATATACCCAAATAACTCACCCTATTGCAGAGACACTTGTACATCCATGTTTGTTGCTGACCTTTTCACAATAGCTAAGAAATGGAAGCAACCTAAGTGTCCCTCAATTGATGAGTGGATGATGAAAATGTGGTTCATATATACGATGGAGTTTTACTCAGCAGTAAAGAAAGATGAAATCATGAAATTTGCAGGTAAATGAATGGAACTAGAAAGTATTATACTAAGTGAAGTAACACAGCCTCAGGAAAAAAAATAGACATATGTTCTCCCTCATATGTGGATCCTAGAACCAGCCCTGATGAATGAGTATGTAACCAGACATAACTACAAGAACCAGGATAATGGAAAGGAAACAGGAAGGTAAAGGAAAAGAAAGAAACTGATAGAGAAGAACAGTAGGAAACAGGCCTTAATAAGGGAGATATGTCTAAAAATTTGTTTAGTTTACAGAAGGGGTGGGGGAGGGAAGGGTATACAAGGAATCTAGGGGATAATGGGAAAGAAGGAGCTCAAGAGAGATAGGACTGTAGGAGAAGGGTATTAGTGAGAAAGGGGGGAAATGGGGGCACCTTAAATGGGAAAACCATGATGGTGGGGTGAGACAATGCAAGAGATAAATAATGCCTAGCTAATTTTGAAAACCAGAGGGAACCATATTACTCTTACAACCTACTGACAAATTATACATAGCAGATCAAGAAATATATGTCTAGGTAAGGTTTATCTGAGAACAATTGGTCTTTGCTCAAGATTTATCTACATTACACTCAATAATTAAAGTACCAGACTGGTGGAACTAACTTTCTTGGATGTTTAACAGACATACTTTGAAGCCGATAATCATTTGTTCAGAGGGACATAAAAGACAGTTTTTGCTCCTTGCCATCCTAGGTCAACTAGTTCCAGGGGACTATGACCATCTCTCAAAATGTCCTGTAATTGTGGTAGGTCATCTGTCCTCTTGATCAAGGAGGCCGAGAGACCCCAACACATGGATTTGAACTAGTGTCCAATCGACAAAGAGGAATGTTAACACAGAGGAATTATTTCTTCCATGCTTCCAAGCAAAGGCAACCATGGTCAAGCAGGACCTTTGACTTATCTTCACATAGGGGGAACTGGTAAAAGAAAGGAGCCAGGGGCTCCTCCCAAGCCCATGTGACCCCTGAGGAACAAATCCTCAAACGACCTTAAGAGTAAAAATAAATTGGTTTATCTGGGCCAACTCTATGGCCTTTTAAACACCCAAAAGGAAAGTATAACCAAAGATTAAAGGTTCCAATATAATTTCTTAAGAGCCCATATGCATAGCTAAAGGCTACATAACAATTAACAATGCCAGATAGGAGATACCTTCTTTTGAGTTGTTGGCCAGGGTGGCCAAAGGGCCTCCCAGATATTAACCCAGCATAGAACTTGGAAAATGAACAGCAGATCCCAATCTTATCTAAAGGAATATTGACAAATGATTCCTGCTAGATGAGGAACAGCTGACCTTCCTAAAACAAAGACCTCTAGATAAGCTGACTAGATTTACCAGAAGGGCAAGTAGTGGGGAATGGCTGGGGTGCCAACAACACAGCCGACAGTAGCAGGGATATCAGTGTATAAGGGCTCTAGTGGGAGGAGGGAGGCTATGGGGGGGTGCCATCTGGGAAGTGAGTTTATAGTTGAATAAGTGGTTTGGGATGTTCTGTATGATACACACACACACAATCAACAAATTTTTAAAAATCTATTATATTTGAGGAAGAAGCATGGAAATTTACATCATGCTAATTAGTAGAGGTGGTAAACATTACCACTGACATCTACCCGATGACATACACAGGCGCCAAGGATCCAAGTGCAACCGATGATGACTAGTAATAATCAGATACATACAGATTAGAGATGCATGCACCGACTTGCTTCTTTAACTAGATTCTACAACTCCAAAGATTCCACCACTTCCCAATAGCTCATTAAGAAAATCTAGAACCAAATTTGAGAGCTATGCCAAGCAATTAAGATAAATTCTTTACAAACTTTAGTTTTATGTCTTACCGGCTTATATTGAGTTCAATATTGTATAACTGTATTAATTCAACTGTGAACCTAGAAACTTATACCCACTTTTGAAAGAGATGTACTCTTGCTCTGGAATGTGTTACTGAATACATTAAAGCTGTAGTGAAATGCTTCTTCTCATCATGCAGTTATTAAAAAATTTAAAAACATACTGATTAAAAAAATAATTCTTCAAAGCATAAAAATTTGCTCCTTAATAATTAGTAGATGTGAAAAACATTACCATTGAAGTCTACCTGATGACTTTATATCCATGCTTAGGTGTCAAGGAGCTCAGAAAGTAACCAACTGTGACTAGTAATAATCAGATATTCAGAGGTTAGAGATGCATGTGCAAACATCTTAATGTCAATTGCACTGAAAATCAATTTTTCTTTAAAAAAATAGAAAATACATAAGTGTATGTAAATATGCAAAAAATTAGAAACGAATCTAATGAGTAATTCAATGCATGTAGTGTATTCCTCATACTTGACACATGGTATTAAAATATCAAAATTGAAAATATGTGTAAAAGTTGGTTTTGTTGATTTATAGATGAATATATCAAGCATGATCATAGTCCTCAGGAACCCTATGATATAAGTAAGATACCAGATATAAGCATTTTGGGAATAGAAGAAGCACCCAAAATAAACACTGAAGACATGGAAAATCCATTCATTGAAATTATAGCAGAAAATTCTTCACATCTATAGTTAGAAATAAAATGCAATGACAAGAGAAACTTAAAACTCCCATTAGACATGACCAGACAATAATCTCTCCATGACATATTATGTCAAGATATCAGATCTACAAAAGAAGTCATTTACAAACAGAAACATCAGAATAGCACCAGATGTCTCCTGAGTAGCCCGCAAATCTAGAAAGGCATGGAATGATATGTTTCAAGGCCTGAAATTAAATAAATGCTGATTGCTATGTCCTGAGAAATTATATTATGAAATTGATGCAGAAATAAGGTTATTTCAAGACAAGCACATACTAGGGCAGTTCATGACTACCGCCTCATCATCATAGAAGATTCTTAAAGAAGTGATATACACAGAGGAAGAAGAAAGTCTCAGTCACCAGAGCCCAGGAAAAAATAAAAATCAAGAGAGGACAAAGGAGACCTGGAAGGAATCCATAATGTCCAACACAGTAAATCAGGAAATCCCTGACACCAAGAGAAAAGGTAGCAAGCGAATCAGCCAGGAAAATGATCCAAAAAGCATAGGGATTAGTAACATTTTTCAGTAATAAGCTAAAGTGGCTTAACACCCTAGTAAGAGATGCAGGCTATCAGACTGGACCAAAAAACTTGATCCAATTACCTATTGTCCCCCGAAAAACATATATCACTGGTTAAAATTAATAAGAACTACTCAGACTGAGAGTGAAGGGTTGCAAAACAGCTGATCAAGCAACCAAAACCTGAAAACAAACTTGTATCGCATCCTAAGATTTGATAAAGTAAACTTCAACCCCAAATCAGTCAAAAGTGCTAAAGGAGGTCACTATATATTAATGCATCATCAGTAGAATAGAACAATTACTAGTATATATGCATAAAATTTTGGTGTTTTGAATTTCAATAAACAAATATGCATGCCTATAAAATGTCAAATAAGTCCTGATGCAATGATTTCAGTTCTCTACTTTCATCACTAGATAGATCACCCAACTAAATCAGGAAGTAAACTTCACAGTTATACTACACTGTATACAGATGAACTTACACACACACACACACACACACACACACACACACAGAGTTCCATTCAAAAGGTGTAGCATGCAGATTCTTCTCATGAGCACATGGATCTTTCATTAAAACAGACCACATTTAGACCACAAATATTTCTTACTTTATATAAAAGAACCAAAATAGTCTCCCATATATTATCTGATAACAGAGGAATAAAATTGAAATAAATAGCAAGGAATGCTTCAGAAACAGCACAAACACTTGGAGACTGGAAAACAAACTCTTGAATGTCCAACAGATAATTGAAGAAATCAGGAAAATAATTGAAAATTTCTTCGAATAAAATGAGAATTAATACAACTTAGCAGAACTTTTGGGATACAGATAAGGGACTTCTAAGAGGCAAGTTTATAGCTATCAGTACTTACAATATGTAATCAAAAATCTCAAATAAACAACCTATTGTTACAACTCAAGGTCCCAGGAAAACAAGAATAACCCAAACCCCAAAGAAGTGAATGGCACAAAATAATAAAAATAAGAGCAGAAATTAATGGTATTGAGTTTAAAGAACAACACATAGAATTGAACAGATAGCTGATTCTTTGAAAAAATAAGTTGATAAGCATGTACTAAAACCACCTGAAAGAAAGAGAGATGGAAAGGTGGAGGTTGCTACAGATTCCAAAAGAATAAAGTCATTAGGGAGTATTTTGAAAGCTTAAATTCCCCAAATCTACGAAAAAAATAGTTAAGATTCTAGACACACCTGACATACAAAATTTAAATCATAAAGATATAAACAACTCAAACGTATCCATATAAATGAATATGAAGTAGTAAAAAAAGTCTCCTAACTAAAGAAGACCAAGGACCAGATAGATTCACTGTCACATTCCACCAAACCTTTAAAGAACAACTATTACCAATGGTACACAAAATATTCCATAAAGTGGAAATGGAAGGAATATTGCCAAATTCATTCCATGAAGCCACATTACCTATTACCAAATTTGGATAAGAACAAAATAAAGAAGGAAAACTGTAGAACAATTTCTTTGAGGAACACATGCACAGAAATTTTCAATAAGATATTTGTAATCCCAATTCAAGAACACATTAATAAAATAATATGCCCAAACCATGTTGCATTCATTATAGAAATGCATACAGGTTTAATACATGTGGACCAGTAGGTGCAATTCATCAGATAATAGGCCTAAGGAGAGAAGCCACATGATCATTCTAATCAACACAATAAAAATCTTTGATAAAATTTTGATGTCCTTTAACGCTAAAAGTCTTGAAGAAATTGGAAATTACAAGAACACCTAAATATACTAAAGGCTATATTTTGGTAACCTGGGGCCAACATTATGCTAAGTGGGAAAATCTTGAGAGCATTTCTTGTAAATCTGAAATGATGGAGGATGACCACCTGACTTGGCCATTCTGTTGACTATAATTTGATGTAGAACTCAGAGTCTTAGCTAGAGCACTCAACACAAGAGAAAGAAAGAAATGATAATGTAGGAAAGGAAGAACTCAGCGACATGATCCTAAAAGACCCTAAAAATTCCACCAGAAAACTCTGAGACCTGATAAACACTTTTAGAAATGTAGCAGGATACAAATGCACACAGAAAAATTAGTAATTCTCTATCAAATATCTAGGGAAAAAATATCCCATTCACAGTAGCTTCAAGAAGGTAAAATAAACCTGACCAAGGAGGTGAAAGAGTTCTACAAAGAAAGCATTTAAGATACTGGAGAAGAAATTGAAGAAGGGACAGAATAAAGGAATGATCTCCTGTACATATGAATTGGCTGGTTTCATATTGTGAAACAGAGATATTGCCAAAAATATTCAAATTCAGTGCACTTCCTATCAAAATTCCAATGACATTTTTCACAGAACTAGAAATCAATCCTAAAATTCATATAGGAATCCCAAACACCCAAATACCTAAGTAATCCTTACAGAAAGAAAAATGCTGGTGGTATCATAGTATGTGATCTCAAGTTATGTGAAAGCCATATCAACCAAACAGTATGTGTGTGTGTACTATCTCACACAGAGACGATAGACTAATGGACTAGAATAGAGGACCAGAATTGAGACCATAAATTCTCAGCCATCAATTTTTTGATGAAGGCGTCAAAAACCGACTTTGGAGGAAAAGGCTTCTTTAACAAGTAGTGATGAATCTGGGTTTCCACAATATTCTAGTTTGCTCTTTGTTGTGAAAACCACAATGATCAAAAGCAACTTGTTGAGGAAAAGTTTATTTTTGTCCATCATTGAGGAAGGCAAAGGAAGGTATGGAAGCAGAGGCTATAGAGGAATGCAGCTTTCTGGCTTGCTTCTTCTGGTTTGCTCAACTATCTTTCTTATACAGCCTAGGCCCACTTACCCATGGATGGCACTGCCCACAATGGGCTGGACCCTCCTACATCAATTAGCAATCAAGATAATGCTCCCAGACACATGCTTCCAAGTCAATCTGATGGAGGATATTTCTATTCTTCCTAGATATCTCTGATTTGTGTCAAGTTGACAATCACTAACCAACATACACAGAGAAGAATTATTATACCAGGAATTGACAAGTGAGGTTAATGATATTAAAGGTTTTTGCACAGCAAAAGAAACAGTAAGCAGAGTGAAGAGACAGTCTCCCAAATGGGAAAGGATTTTTGCTGACTGCATAGAGCACAGGGAATTAATATTTAGAATATGCTAAGGTCTGCAACTAGTAGATATCAAAAATACAAGTCATCCAATCAACACATAGGTAATGAACTGAATAGCTAGGTCTCAGAAGAAATGCAATGGCCAATAAATACTTGAAAAAGTGTCCAACATTTTTAGTAACCAGGGAAATGCAAATTAAGACTGCTTTGAGAGTCCCTCCAATCCCAGTCAGAATGGTTATCATCAAGAAAACGAATTAGTTGGTAGGAATAGAGACTTGTGCAGTCATTGTGGAAATCAGCATGGACGTTCCTCAGAACTACATTTGGATACACCTGAAAATCTCTAAGTCAATACACCACAGAGATCCTTGGACATCCACGTTTACTGTAGCACTTTCACTATAATCAAGATCTGGAACCAGCTCAGGTACCAGACAACAAAAGAATGGATAATGAAAATGTGGAAGATTCATGGAATTTTATGCATCCACAATACCTATGAAATCATGATGTTTGAAGTAAAATACGGGGATTTGAAAACTATTGCTAAGTGAAATAAACAGAGAGGCAAATACTACATGTTTCCTTTCATAGATGGAATCTAGACTTAAAATTGTAGATGGTACATATATAAATATGTGTGTGTGCTTGAGATCATGAAAACAGAATGGAAATCATAAGATAGAAGGAAGAGCTCTTCAGGGAGGTGGAACTAGAGAGGACAACAGGATGCATCTGCTATGAAAGTACAACACTAACCTAGCTGGGGGAAGAAAACAGCTAGAATCAGCTAGAAGGGGCACGTGGGGAGGCCAGGAAGGAAGGAGGTCCAGGAACAAGTGTAGGGGCACGTGTACATGATGCCGTGACGAAAAACCATTACTTTGTAAGCTAACTTCAAAACTAAGAATTTGAAAACATAGAACATATCAAAGATATTTTCAGTAATTATGGTGTTCATGATTACAGTTTTTCTAGGATAGATATATAGCAGTAATAAAATATATGATTCATAAATTGTTATACAGTCAGGAAATACATTTTTTTCCTTACCTAATCTTGTTGTCAGTAAAACTGAAAATTTTCTATATAATTTCTGTGTCACTAAAATTAATGTCAAATCAACATACCTTACTTAAGTGTACCTTATATGTTTAATTTGTTTTTACAACAAATTTCATTTTAGAGATATACTGCTGTGAAATGACTATACTAACAGTAATTGTGAAGAAATTTTGTAAATCAACCCACAAGATCACAATTATTAATTTTAGGTTGTTACCTACATTATAAAGGAATAAATTCAGACCATAGGAAATGTTTAAAATATTTTAACTCAATGTATAAATTATTATTTCTATTATATTTTAACCATCTTAGAAAAGTGACATTTATATTTAACTTTATTATTAATTTATTTATTTTAAATATTTTAGTTACATATTATGTAAAATAGCTAATATTTGCTTACTTTCTCAATTTATATTCTATAATTACTATTATTTTTAACCTTGAAATGGTGGAACATATATAATAGCCAAAGGAAAATAATTCAAGAGCACAGAGTCTAGATAGATACCTCTCTAAAGAATCTACTAATTGTCTCCAAACACATGAAGATGCTCAACTTTGCCATTAGAGAAATGTTTACTTCATAAACACTGGGTGGCTCCAGTCAAAAAGCCAACAAGAGTCAAGAGGGATATGGAGAAATTGGAAGCATCAAGCATTGCTTGGGGGAATAACTGTTTCTGTTGCATTAGAAAGTAGTTGGATAGTTTCCACAAAAATGAAAAGAGTTAGCAGATTACACATTTATTCCTAGGTGAATAACCAAAAGAACTGATACCATATAGGCATGCAAAACTATTTACATAAACTATTTACATAAAAGTTCACAATATCATTATTAATACTTGTCAAAAAGTAGAAACAGGACTGGAGAGATGGTGCAGAGGTTACAAGTGAATACTGATCTTGCAGAGAACCTAAGTTTAGTTCCAGTACCCATATCAAATGGCTCACAACTGCCTGTACCTCCAGCTCCAAGGGATTCAACTTTTGCTTCTGGTCTTCATGGGTTCCTGCGATCACGTGCACATTCTCCCACACAGATACACACATATATAATTCTAAAAATGAAATAAATCCAGGTGTGGTGACACATGCCTTTAATTTCAGAACTTGGGAGGCAGAGGCAGGCAGATGTCTGTGAGATCAAGCTCAGCTTGATCTACATAACAAGTTCCAGGCCAGCTGTGGCTAAAAGAAGACCCTGTCTGAAAGAAAAAAAAAAAAACAAGAAATCTAGGGAAAATGTAGAAATATTCATATAAGAGAATATTATTATTCCCCCAAAAGAGTGAAATATGGACAATCCTAAACATGAACTGAATACATTATTTAATAAAAGAAGTCAAAGAAGCCTGACCTACAAGACCACATTTCCATTAATACGAAATGTCTCGAACAGGTGTGCTCAGAGACAGAAAGCAGTTAGTGGTTGCTAAGGATGATGGAAGAGAGGAGGTTGCTAGACTGGGGAACAGGGAAAAAGAAGTAGCTAGAAGCTGGCAAGGCATTTCTTAGAATGGGAAAATATTCTCGAATCAGATAGCAAAACCTATGGAAGTGTACTTTGAAGGTGAGTTTTAGGGTTTGGAAATTTTATCTTGACAAAGATGCTATTCAAGGCAATGTTTTGATTATGGTGATGGTAGATCTGACCCCTTAAGGGGAGAATTTTTGTTGTATATGAAATTATCTGAATAAGAATGCAAAAAAATACTGAACAGAAGACTGTTTCTGTAGAAATTATTGACTGTGATGTTTTCCTTCTTTAAAAACCATGTTTGTTTCCTGGTCCTGGTGTCATTTTATTTGCAGCAATGTTATTTTTACTGTGTATTTTCTGTGCAGTTTCTATTGATTTAATTTTTTAAGTGAAATATTCACAATCACATTTTTACAAGCTTCTGATATCTTTATTATCATTATCATCATTATTACCCTTATCATCATCATTATTATCATTATCATTATTTGTAATGGGTTTAAATTTTTAATTTTTTAAAAATTATTTTATGTAAGTGCTTTGCCTGCATGTACATAAGTATGCCCATGTCATGCAATGTCCATGGAGGCCAGAAGAGGGGATCACATCTCCTAGAATTGACATTATGGATTGTTATTACTTGCTATGTGGATGCAGGAAACTGAACCCAGTTCCTTTGCAAGAGCAGCCAGTGCTTTGAAATGTTGAACCATCTCTCCAGCCGCATTTTTGGTAGTTTGAATGAGAAATGTCTTGTAGTCTCAAGTATTTGAACACTTGGTCCCCAACTGGTGGTGATGTTTGGAAAATTTTACCAGTTATGGTCTTTCTGGAGGAAGTATGTCACTGGGGGCAGGTGTGGAGAGCTTATAGCCTCACTCCAATTCCAGTTCACTTTCTCTGCTTCGTGTTTATGATTAAGGATGTGAGCTCTCAGGTTCCTGCTGCCATTGCCTCCCTGCCATGATGGACTCTTACTCCTCTGAAACCATCAGCCCAAATAAACTCTTTTTCTTTAAGTTGTCTTTGGTCATGAAGTTTTATCACAACAACAGAAAAATGACTAGTAATAGATTATTTTCATTATTTTAGTGTTTTGAAACAGGGTTTCATGTAGTCTAGGCTGGCCTCACTCACTATGTAGTTGAAGATACCCTTGAATTTTGGATTCTACTCTGTCTATGTCCCAAATGCTGAAACTTCAAATGTGTCACCACACCAAGGTTTCTGCTAACTCTAATAATACTAAGGGACAATCCACATTACATAAGATGAAGTTGTGTATTTGACATTTATTCAAAATTTCACCTCAGATCACATACAGGTTTTACTTGAGGGTCTTCTGTTAGTTTTGGTTACTCCTTTATAGTATTTCATATCTTGCCTAATATCAAATGTTTTAATAGTGTTTACTTAACTTTGCACTCATGTAGGTAATTATTTTGTTTTATCTTATTTTATCAATTTGAGTTGTCTGTTCAATCTTCATACAGATGAAAAAGAAAAAAATTTAAAAAGTCTGAGATTGCCAATCTAAAAAGCTCTGCATGTAAGATCCCAATTTTCCTAATGAGTATTATTGCTGTTATGATATTTAGCCATGTCTTCAGCAAGAAACCCGAACTATGTTCCTTACAGGCTCCTGGGGCATGAGCCCATATTCCGGCTCTAGATGTTTCTAATTATCTAGCATGTCAACAGCATGGTCAGATCTGTGGGAAATCTGTTTCACTAGCACTTAAAACTGAAATTTTTTTTTGTTCTTAAATCAGAACACATATTATAAAATCATCTTTATTAATTTTTTCTGATACTTCAGTCACATTTATTATAAATATAGATTTTCCTACTCAATATAATCTTTGTCCCCTCATATAATAAAATTGAATGAAGTAATTTGGTTTGAAATAATCTATTACTGTATTTTTTGCTCATTAAATTAATAACCTCATCATATGTCTTCATCACAAATAGTAACCACTTGATTTGTCAATTTTTAAAAAATATTTCATTATTATTTTTTTTTATTTTATGTGTATGAGTGTATTGCCTGCATGTGTATAAGTTCACCCATGTTATGCAATGCCCATGGAAGTCAGAAGAGGGTGTTGGATCCCCTGGAACCAGAGTTACAGGTGGTTGTTAGCCATCATGTGAGTGCTGGGAACAGAAACTGCATCCCCTGCAAGAGCAGCCAGTGCTCTTAACCACTGAGCCATTTCTCCAGTATCTTGATTTGTCAATTTTGACCCATTTTATATGAACATTATGCTTGCAACAAATTGTGAAATAATTTCAAATAAAGTGATCTTTTTTTTTATTAGCCTATTTTTCTACAAGTGTCATGGAAACATTGTTATGCAAATATTGAGCATATTTTCTACATTGGTAATTTGTTCTGTTCATGTGTGTGGAGACCAGATGTCAATGTTGCCTGTCAATCATGATTTAATTTACCTTTGAGACAGTCTCTCAATGAGCCTAGAGCTTATTGATTTGCCTGGGCTGGCTGGCCATGGAAACCAGTGAACCATCTGTCTCCACCTCCCCTGTGCTGGGATTACAAGAGCATATCACCACCCCTGGATTTTGCATTGATTTTTGCATCTGAACTCGGGCCCTCATGCTAGCATTGCAAGTACTGAGCCATTTTCCCATCCTCCATGTTATTTTTCACAGGAATGTGATATTTACGGTTCTTCTAACCAGAGTTAAGTGTTTCCAGCTCTTACACCTTCATGAGCAAAGGCTGGATGTAAAGAGCAATTGCAAAACGTGTAAATCTATAAACAACAATTTGTCTTTGATTTAAAGTACAAATATAAATTTCTGAAACTTTTCTTGATTTAAAATATTTAAAATCATATATTAATTTTTCTGCCATGTCTATCTAATGAAATCTCATTATCAATCAGTTGAGTCAGATTGTATTTTTAAAATATCTTCCCGCTGTCAGAAAATGAGAGCCATTTTCCAGGACCAGAATTCAGAAAACGGTAAGGAAGTAGAGACTTCAGTCTTTTTTTTTTCTTTTCCAGTTTGTCCTTTTATGAACTCCATTTCTATCACCTTTAATGTGGATGCAGAGGGAAATTTGTGTTTTCCAGGGGTTTAAATGTGATGCGAATAATTCTCTTTTTTATTCTCATCGTTTTGGGCTGCGATTCATATTTTTAGCGACTAAAGAACAGGAAGTTGTTGAGATATCCTCTGACCTGCTTAAATTGTTGATTTGGTGAGAAAAACTTTCTTGGTCATCTTCATTGTTTTGCTTCATAAACCTTCATTAAATAATGAATATGCAATGCCTGATTTGCCAATTTCATGTGGATTATGCTCAAGGATTCTGCTCTTTTCCATGGTTTCTCCTGCTTAATAGTATAAGCATACTGTTTCTTTGATGTTTTTCTCTTTTATCGGTATCTCCATCATTATTTCTCCTTGTGTCATGTAAATGATAAAAATAAAATGTTACTTATTATTTAAAATGCACAAAATGTTTTGTATTATGTCCCTAAGAAAAACATTGACAACTATATTTGTTTTCATTTGTTCAAAAATGCATTTTCTAAAAAAATTGCAAATTAGAAAGATATAGTATTTAGTATATACATATATTTTTTAATCAAAATTCTGTAAACATATTAAAAAATTAAGAGCATAATGCTTGTCTTTAAGTCTTTAAACATAGCAAGCACTCAGGAGGCATAGGCAGGCAAATCTCTGTAAGATCAAGGCCATCCTAGTCTAAGTAGCCTCCTTGGGACTAAAGGAGACCCTGTTTCAAAAAGAGCAGAATAAATAAATAAATAAAAATAATAAAAGGAAAAGCAGTTAAAGCATTCAGGGTTCATTCAGCGGCCAACATCAAGAATCAGCACCACATTTACTTAAATGTTTCTACAGCTTTACATATTTATTAACTCCATTTTTCATTAATTTCCATGTGGGGTGTGTGTGTGTGTGTGTATATACACATGCATACTCTCACACAAATGCATGAGTCCCATGGAATGATTGTGGAGGTCAGAAGATAATTTGAGTACTCCATTCTTTCTTTCCAACATGTAGGTCTTAGGTATTAAATCCATGCCACAAGGTTGGGCTGCAAATCCCTTTACCAGCTGGGTCATCTCACTGGCCCCTATACCTATATATTTTGAAGTAATATAAATTTTTAAGTACTGGTAAGTGCTGATGAAGTATAAGGACTTTAGTCATGTGAACCTTGCTCAGTTTTGTATTGATGATCTACCACTATTTTTAATTACATATTCACATATTTTTATAGTTTTTTTAATCATATGTTTTTGATTTACATTTCCAAATGGTATACAGATTCCAGGAAATTTGAAATGATAGATCTATTCTATATTTGATTGACATTAATTAATTACTTCCTTCATCGATTTCCCTTACGCTCTTCCAAAAGATACTCATTACTTTGGGTATTTTCATCCCCATACAGCACATTGGATAGTGGGAAATGATCATTTGTACCAGTTTTGAGAAAAGTCTCTATTAATTCCCATCAACCATCGTTTTCTAGTTCCATGGCCTCAGTTCAGACTGAATTCCTGGAATAATAGGATAGAGCTTCTGCCTCTTACAAAGGATGTCAACAGCTTAGATCTACTCACATAGCAACTAATAAAGCTGACAGTGTTGTAACTTATCCACTGGACCCCAAAAAGACCACCGAAGACCCAACACACCAAAATGCAAAAGCAAAGGTTTATGGTTTATTCGGGCTTAAGCTCGGGCTCTCAGACCTCACCAACTCAACGGATCCGTGCTGAGAGCCCAGAGTAAGGGAGAATGGAGTCTTTTATAGGTTTTAGACAAAGTGGGGGAGGGATACCGAAGATACATTTTGGCTGGTTCAAGGAGCCCGCGTGCGCCAACATAATTTTAAACCGACTGGATGTATAAGATGCAGCCCTGGAAGTTTCTTATTGGTAGGTGCTATTCTCAGGGCTGTGGAATGTGCTGACTGTTACCTGTGGGGC
>NW_008334302.1:128957-129785 GCF_000622305.1 Nannospalax galili | reverse complement strand
TAAAGCAGCAGCCAAGCATTTTACAGAAGCTAAAAGAGCAATTAGTGGGAGGTCTGGAGGGATTGGGGGGTAGCAGGTGAATGAAGAGGGTCTCAGGGTTCTACATTCCCCCCTTGTCTTGTAATTGGGGAACCCAATCATGGGTTCTGGTCGGACAGCTCACAGGTATCTGGGAGAGATTGTGCTAAGGGGCATATAGACTTGTTGCCTCTGAACCATAAGTTGGATGGAGCCTAACCTGTCCTTCATGAACTGTACTAATCTATTGAGGGTGCATGGCCCAAAGGTGAGTATTAAAAACAAAACTATAAGGGGACCTAAGAGGGTGGAGATGAGGGTTGTCAACCAGGGAGACTGGTTGAACCAGGACTCAAACCATCCCTGTCTGGCCTCTCGTTCTAGTCTCCTCTGTTCCAACCCTTCTCTTATTTTGGCCATGTTATCCTTTATTAATCCTGAGTGGTCCCTATAAAAACAGCATTCTTCTCTTAGGGCGGCACATAGACCACCCTGCTGTAAGAACAGGAGGTCTAATCCCCTACGATTTTGCAGGGATAGCTCAGCCAGCGAGCTCAGGGAGTCTTGTAGGTGAGTCATTGACTCCTCGACTCGTCGGAGATCTGAATCTAAACTGGCTCTGAGCTGGGAATAATGCTGATCTTGTCTTGCCAAGGCTGTGGCTCTTGTCCCTATCCCAGCAGCAATCCCTGTCCCAATGAGGAGACTTAAAGTTATTGTGGTTATTGGCTCCCTTCTAAGTCTAGTGAGGCTGGTAGTTCTTGGGCCTTTTAGACTAGTATAGAGGGTTAAGAAATCTTCATGAGTGTG
>NW_008334302.1:127507-128727 GCF_000622305.1 Nannospalax galili | reverse complement strand
GAAACATTCAATAGGCATCTGCATTCTGTGTAATCCATGAGGGAGAACGTTCCTTGTACAGAAATTCCCTCATAATATGGGGGGACAACACCATAGCAGAGCCAGCAAGAGCGGGTAGTGTTCGTGTTGGTTGCACTGAGGAAGTAATAAGATGAATTTAGCATCTGCAAAAGAATTTCCCGGGTCAGGGTAGTGGCAGGAGGGGGAGGAATAGGATTTGCCCTTGAGGTCTCAAGAGCTTGAGTTGTTGGCTCAGGAGTATAGGTTTGGGCAGTGGAAGGTCCGGGAGGGGGTTTAGCTCAAGAAGATTTATTAGAATCATCTGGGGGGGGATTTAGGACTCGGTTAGGTCCCAGTGCATGGACGACCGGTTGGAGGAGGAGTTGAATGGTGAAGAGGGCCCCAGGGTCTCTTCCTGCAGCATATAGCCGTAGGCCCCATGTGTGTCCTACATCCCACTCCATAGACTGTTTTCCTTTCTCAGTGAACCGAATTATGAAGGGGTTGCAGCGGGGTTGGGCGCAGAGCCCCCCCATACCTCCTCCAGTGGTCCCTCCCCATCCCAGGGGGGCCCATTTTAGGGTTACTAGATCCCTGGTTGATGACCCTTTTCACCAGTATGTCTTGGTGGTCTCACAGCCCCAGTCAGTGCAATAATAATCCCCAGGTCCCCCACATTTGTTCTTAACTTGTCTGATGCATCCGTGGCCTGGACAAACGTAGATGGCGTGATCTGGGGCCGGGGTCTCGGCAGCCGAAGGGAGGAAAGGGGGTCTGGTCATGGGGTTCCCATTCTCCTTCAAAGATGTCACAGAGGTCAACCCAAAGGTCGGGGTGCCAAGTGTTGGGAGAGGCTGTCTTGGAGGTAGAGTTGATGACCATTCCCATGGCAGGGTTGGTGATTACCCAAGTTAAGTTTTGGGACATATGGGGATTTATGTTACTTTCAAGAAAAGTGCCATCAGCCGATAAGCAGTTCAATGTCAACAACAGACAGGTTAGCAGGAAGGGTCTCGTTGGATGCGGAGCTTGACTGGATTCGAAGGGTGTGGGGATGCCTTCCAGGTGTCTCCCTTGTAATCCTCTGGGACTGCAAATGGATGGGCAGGTGTTGCGTGGGAGTAGTGCACCCAAGCTGCGACGACGCCATCCACTTTGAGTGTGGTGGGAGTCGTCAAGAGGATCACGAAGGGGCCCTTCCATCTTGGCTCGAGATTTTT
>NW_008334302.1:125882-127271 GCF_000622305.1 Nannospalax galili | reverse complement strand
GCCTCATATATGGCCCTAAGTTGTGGCCAAACTCGTTGACAGGCCTGTTACAGCCTTTGTAGAGAGTCCTGCAGATCTTGGTCATCTAAGGCCGATACCAGGTCAGTTTGGAGGCTGGGAATCATGGGGGTTGGGACTCCATACATAATTTCAAAGGGGGTCAAACCTAGTTGGTATGGAGTATTTCTCACTCTAAAAAGGGCAAAGGGGAGGAGAGCCACCCAGTCTGTGCCAGTCTCTAAAGCTAATTTGGTTAAGGTCTCTTTTAGAGTTCTATTCATTCTTTCTACCAGTCCTGAACTCTGGGGTCTATATGCACAATGTAGTTTCCAGTCGGCCCCCAGTGCAGTGGCTATTCCCCAGCTTACCTGAGAGACAAAGGCTGGCCCATTATCTGATCCGATTATAGTTGGGAAACCATACCTGGGCAGGATCTCTTCGATTAGCTTTTTGACTACTACGTGAGCCATCTCATGCTTGATTGGGTAGGCCTCGGTCCATCCAGAGAAGGTGTCTATAAATACTATGAAATATTTATATCCAAATTTTCCCCATTTGATCTTAAAATTTTCCCTGTTTGATCTCAGTGAAATCAGTCTCCCAATATGTACCCGGCCATGTCCCTGTGCTCCGGGATCCTGGGCTAGCATGGGACAGAGCTGAGTTGGTTAATTGGCAGGCATGACGATGCCTAACAATTTTTTCAATGGCTTGATTTCCTTCCTGAATTTTAACTTTGGCGCTTCTTAGTAAGTCTTGCATCCTTCGGGTGCCCATATGTGATGCTTGATGTATTTTCTTGAGCAATCTTATGTCTAAATTCTGAGGTAGGATAACTTTCCCATCCATTGTCCTCCACCAGCCAGCCCTCTAGGCATTGAGTCATAGGGACAGTGTGTATCTAGGCTAAGTCCTCGGGGCTATAGTGGGGAATTTTAGGCAGTTCCCTTGCTCTGGGATCAACAAGAATGGGAGGATCGTTGAGGTCAGGGCTATTTCTTTAGCTGTCCTTGCTATTTCTTTAGCTGTCCTGTCAGCCAGATTATTTCCCTTCTGGGTGGGGTCGTTTCCTTTTTGGTGACCTGGGCAGTGGATTATGGCTAGCTTTGTTGGGCCCCAGAGGGCTTGCAGGAGGTCTAAGGTCTCTTATTTTTAATAGTCTTTCCCTCTGCAGTAAGGAGGCCGCTCTCTTGATAGATGGCCCCATGAATATGGGCAGTGGCAAATGCATATCTGCTATCTGTGTAGACGTTGAGTCTCTTTCCTTTACCCATCTTTAGGGCTTTGGTAAGCGCGATCAGTTCAGCTTTTTGGGCCGATGTACCTATTGGCAGTGGCTCTGCCCAAATGACTCTCGAGGTGGTTGTGCACTCCCCAGCACGCCTTTTT
>NW_008334302.1:108614-124580 GCF_000622305.1 Nannospalax galili | reverse complement strand
CTCAGCACCCCCAGTTCCATTAATCTTCTGATATGTGGAGTAATTCCACGTTTTGCCTCTAGGGGCATAGGATACTGACACACTTTAACAGGGTCCTCCCCTGCTTTGAGTTCAACATATACAGGAGGCCTGTGTCCTGCAAGACCCATACCCCCTGCTTGTGCCCAGGCTTGGGGAAATTTTTGGAGCCAATCTGATATATCAGGGTTTGATTGGATCAGCTCCTGATGGAGTCTATATTCCTCAGTCACGTTGTTGGTGACTAGAACCTGAACCAGTGCCCTGTTGTGAAGCAGGGTGGCTCCTTTAGCTGTGAAGTGGATCTGTGCCCTCATTTTTGACAATAAATGTCTGCCCAGAAGTGGGTAGGGACATTCTGGGATTACTAGAAACGAGTGGGATACCTGGCCCTTCCCTAAATCTACTGTTCTTCGCGTAGTCCGTGAATAGGGCTTTGTTCCTGTTGCCCCCTGTACCCATGTAGTTCTGGAGGACACTGGCCCTCTTGGCACCAATAAAACTGAATTTTGGGCACCAGTATCCACCATACATTCAATTCTTCTTGGGGCAGTCCTTCACCCAGTGCCCTTCCTCCTTGCAGTATGCACACTGGTTTTTCCCTACCTTATTTCATGGTCTGGATCCCACTGATGAGCTCCCTCCATACTGGGGGTTGGTTGCCAATAATATCTCTCTGTGGTCCTTCTTGTGGCAGGCCTGTTGTCTCTCCAGGACCCTGGTCAGGCTTGCTTCCTGTCTTTTTTCTTTTCTTTCCTCTCTTTGTTATGCTGTCTCCCCTCTATTATAAACCTTTTCCACCACTGCTATTAAGTCCCTAAGGTTCTTTTCTCCTAGTCTATCTAAAGGCTGTAACTTTCTCTTGATGTCAGGGGCTGCCGAAAGCAAACATCACAGTTTGAGCTGATTCCTCTGCTTCTGGGTCATACGGAGTGAACTGCTGGAAGGCATCTTGTAACCTCTCTAAGTATGAGGCTGGGCTCTCTTCGAGCCCCTGTCTGACATCATAGACCTTAGACATATTGGTGGGTTTTTGAGCTGCCATTTTGAGACCCCCTAACAGAGTCTGGTGGTAGACCAGGAGCCTCTCCTTACCTTCTGCCATGTTGTAGTCCCAGATGGGACAGCTAGGGGGAAAGCTGGCATTAATGATGCCTGGGTCTGTGGTAGGGTCCCCGGTGGGGCCCGGAACCAATTTCCAGGCTGCCTCCAGGATCCTGTTTTGCTCCTCAGTAGTGAACAGACACTCAGGAGCTGGTGGCAGTTGTCCCAGGTGGGCTGGTGCGTGAAGAGAACAGTTTCCAATAAGTTAATCAAGTCCCTGGGGTTTTCAGAGAAAGGTGCATTCTGTGAGCACCAATTGTAAAGATAACTGGTGGCAAAGGCCAGTAATGAAAGGGCTGATTGCTCTCTCCATCTGGGGGCCCCTCCAGCTGGAGGGGGAGGACAATGGTGTCAGGCTTGGGGGCCATCCCCCTCCGGCTCCGTGTGGCCTGTGCAGGTCCCTGTGGAGGCGATGGTGGCTCCTCAGGGTTAGGAGGCGGGGCCTGCACTTGTGGCACCATTGGTGGGGTGCCCATCTGAGAGGAGTAGAGTGGGGGAAAGATGTCATTCTCCTCTGTGCCTCCCTGGAGAATGGGTTTCTCTTCCGCCTTTGGTCTGAGAGGGAGGACCTGCAGAGGTGGAGGGGGAGCAGTTGGATTAATCCGGGGAAGGAAGGACTTGACCCAGGCGAGGGGCCATCAGGTCATTTGATGAGGCCTCACCAGGTCACGATGTATGGGATCTGGTCCTCGTGGCCCATCCGCGGGCAGAAGATGTGGTCCTCTACCCTGGAAATCAAACTCAGGTTAAAAGTCCCTTCAGGGGGCCATCCAACATTGAAGGAGGGCCAATCAACCAAACATAAAGTTGTTCACTTTTTTTTCTTTACATCTACACTATTGTTATGGGCAATTGTCTCAACGTCCCCCCAGTGGACTAGTGTAAGATCTAGAGGGGAAGATGGGGTGTTGCCCATAGTATTTATCAGTCCCATCCGTTTAATCAACAAAGAAATTAGAACGAAGATCAAAGGACACAAGAACGACACAGACAGACAAAGGGCCCAAAATAAACTACCATGGCTTTCAGATGGTCTGGACTCTCGGCTGTGTGAGCTCCCCGGCTCAGTTGTGCCAAAGACCGTACAGATAGGACTCGCATGTCCCAATAGGGTCACGACATCCTCTGAGGTTTCAGATGGACTAGTGTCCTGGGGGGGTGTCCGGTGGGGAACACCCACCCCAACGAGAATGGGGACATCTCCCGAATCCTCCAGGTTGCCTTGCTAGCATTCCAGCGACAAAAACCTGAGATCAGATGGCCACAACCAAAGGGAAAGTATAGAAAAGACAGGCGGACAAAAAGACAGGCAGATAAACACAGTTTTACAAAAACTTACCCGGCGGTTGATCACAAACCTTTTGGGGTTGGTTCCTCTCAGAGGTCTCTGGGGGGGATCCCGGATGAGCCCCCAAATGTTGTACCTTATCCACTGGACCCCAAAAAGACCACCAAGGACCCAAGACACCAAAATGCAAAAGCAAAGGTTTATGGTTTATTCGGGCTTAAGCTTGGGCTCTCAGACCTCACCAACTCAATGGATCCGTGCTGAGAGCCCAGAGTAAGGGAGAGTGGGGCCTTTTATAGGTTTTAGACAAAGAGGGGGCCGGAATATCAAAGATACATTTTGGTTAGTTCAAGGAGCCCGCGGACGCCAACATAATTTTAAACCGACTGGATGTATAAGATGCAGCCCTGGAAGTTTCTTATTGGTAGGTGCTATTCTCAGGGCTGTGGAATGTGCTGACTGTTACCTGTGGGGCCAGGAGTCTCCAATTTTACCTTATAGGGCAGTTTTCATGCCTGGGCTTGCTTAATCTATAGTTTCCTGGAAGGGGGGTGGGGAATAGCAGGCAGGGGTCAGGGCATGCCAGGGCATGTCTAGGCATGTCTACAGCAGCACCCAAGCATTTTACAGAAGGGGGACCCTGTACAGGTAAGACTCGAGGAGAACCACTCCCTGAAAAGAAAAACGGGCGAGAAAGAAGAGACGGAGCCCAAGCAAGTCCACTTGTCAAGGGTCTGCTTTATTGAACTGCAAGCTTTCCTTATATACAGTTTGTATTTAGAAGGGGTTGAAGAAGTTGGTCAAAAGGTTACAGCATTTTTATGGGTATGGGAGGGGGACTGAGCAATTCAGCAACATGACTGACCGCCAGGTGTTCCAAGAGATTACTGCATGACTTATCTTTCCGATATTATATTTTTTGGTAATGATTGTTGTTTCTCCAGCTCCCGACACCCAAGCATTTTACAGAAGCTAAAAGAGCAATTAGTGGGGGGTCTGGAGGGATTGGGGGGTAGCAGGTGAATGAAGAGGGTCTCAGGGTCCTATAACAGTCATTTCCACAAAAATCACTGCCATCCTCTGGAAAATGAAGCTAACACTTCATCTTGGATGGCAAACATGAAAGACAAAGTCAAAATGAGCTGCTATTCATGTTAAGTCCTGATTACTTAATTAAAGGAACAGGCTCACAGCCTGGAAAACATCAGATTTAGCTAGAGTGCTACCAAGACCAAAAATGATTGGTGTTTAATGATGGTGAAACAGTTGGTTTCTCCTAACTAACCTCCAGGCATACAGTTTCCCTTATACACATGCCTTTTTCAGTTTTCTATTTTGTTCATCTGAACTGTGGCCTAAGCTGGTCAGTTTATAGTAAATGTAGTCATGGTTAATCGGGACTTTTCCTCCTCCTCTCACTGCATGCACTCATTTCACTGATATCCCATTATATTGTGTTGGCTCATGAAAACTCAGCAATTGTTCAAGGATACAATAGGAGCAGAAATGTGGTTGACTTGTACTTGGATCTGAAGTTCAACCTCTTACTCTATTAAGAGTTTCCAACATCAAGCCAAGAACCAACTTGATACTTTGGACCAAGCCCTTCCAAACTCCAGATGTGTAGGCAGGGATGCATAATGGTGCTTTTGAGCTGGAGTTGTGATGGTTTAATAAAATTTATTATTATTGTTTTCATACATGACAGAATCTATGCCCTGCAAGAAACTTACATTGTCCTTTCTTTTGCAAAACCAATATTGCAGAGGGATGAAAGATTTTAAAGCAAGGCATCTCATTTCAAATGCAACTCTACTCCTTGCTATGAGCGAACCTTAGGTTCAAATGATTCTTCTTAGTGTCTGGCAAAAACAACAGCTGAGCCCTCCTTATTTGATTATCCAAAATATTTTAATGAGCAGTAACTTTTTAGCTCAGCATCATGTCTCTGAAGAAGTTCTGTTACTCTGCTATGAAAAAGTAATCCAATTTTAAAATTAAAGTCATTCCTCCAGAATTCTACACTGAAAGCACACTTAGATCCATCTTTTTAAGCAAAGCATGTTACACTGGTGTACCTTGAAAATGTTTAAGTTGGGAAAAGTGGCCAGAAGAGACTTTAAATTATTTTTTAAAATATGTTTATAGAAGCATATGGCACAGATAATCAGTTGCTATGTCCATTGCAACATTATTAGTGGCCTGAAGTGTTCAGAAATTCTCAACCTCTAAGCTATTAAGATTTGAAAACAAAGCAGTATTTCTTACAAAGAAATGAAGGTTAAGAGTTTATTAAAGATATATACGTATATACACACACAAACATACACAAACACACACACACAGAGAGAGAGAGAGAGAGATTAAAATGTAGCTATAGACTGCTAGAAATGATTTAGACCTAAACCTGATTATATTTATTCCACTAGTGTTTCCCTATTACAAGTACATTCCTTATCTCTTTTGATAGGAAGTGCACGTCACTGCCTCTTAAAAGCATAACCTAAACAGTATTGTTTACTCAAGAAGTAAAAAGAAAATGAAATATACAGATGTTTTTGACTTCTAGTACGGACACAACTCCATGGATAACACAATTGATTAAAATGATTATTTGTGTTTAGTTTTAGAATTCAAGAAGTCAGACAAATGTACTGGGGAATAGATATGCAGGCTCTCCAACGCCAGTTTCAGTTCAGGTGCCCTCAAGGCCTTGGGCAGTCAGAGATAAGTCAGTAAATATTTATTACTTTACAAGTTCATGTTTCCCTCCTTATTCATGTGTGTAACAAATAGGATAAAATTGAGTCACATATCTCTTTCAGATGTTTTCAGATAAATCCCATTGTCACTGAGCTTCAGAGACTTCATTCTGGTCTACAAACAATGTTCTATCCTTAGAGTATCAAGAGATTCTTCTGACTCCTTTTAAAAAGACCTGTTAAAACGGATGGACTTAATTGTATAATGCTAATTGAGGTCATCCAGTCACAGAAAATAAAAAACAAAAGCTCCTCTTTTCCCTCATATGTGGAGCCTAGTTTATAATGAATACATGTACATTTGTAAACAAATGCATGTGTGGGTATACTATAATATTTAGAATGGAGAATTAAACATATAATAAAAGACAGGCATGTCTTCCAATCCTAGCACTATGGGAGGCAGAAGCAGACAGATCTCTGTGAGGTCCAGGCCAGCCTGGAATGGTCTACTAGGAGTTCCAGGTCAGCTCAGGTTACATAGTGAGACCCTGTCTCAAAAAAGTTTAAAAAAGAAAAAAAAAAGGGTGGGGTGTAATAAAAACAAAAAAAGTAAAGGATTTTTGTGTGTTTGCTTTGTGTTTTTTGGTGGGTCTGTGAATTCAGCTTTCTGAAGTAAGAAGAACCATGTCTGTATTCCCTGAGACTCCAGTATGTGCTATGCCTTTGAAGCAGTGATTGTGAATGCTGGGCTTTCTTTTTAATTCCATTGACCAATAGGAGTTAGACATGGAAACGGGGAGAAAGAGGGTCCCCTAGAGTGTTCTTAGTCTCATTCATAAAAGAATTTAAGAATGGACCCAAACAGAAGCTTTTACAATTTTATTGGAATCTTAAAAATCCTCAGGCGGGTGAGCTGGTCATCTTGGCAGCTTCCTTGGGGAGGTGAATAGTGGGAAGAAGGAAAGAAAATCATGGAGTCATGCAGGTTTAGAGCCTGCATGGAGGTCAGACACTGGCTGACTCACAGCCACATGGTAGGAGAAGGAAATTTTAGAGAAAAAGTGAAGAAATACAAGATGCTAGTGGCAGCCCAAAGCCTTAGAGAAAGCATGTTTAGGAAGAAAGGCATGAAGAAGAAAATGAGAAATTACACTTTCCTGAAGGGTTCAGGAAAGTGGACAGACTTATGGAGACCTGGACATGGCTATGACTGGTCCGGAAGTTCTGTGGAGATCTGTCCTAGTTCCAGGCAGGAAATATTCACTACCTTATTAACACACCAGGTATTCTGCCCATTTATTTAACATAATTTAAGGTGAACCTACCTTTCTAGGAGTGGGTCTATCACCAGGTAATTAACCAGTGAGACTGGAAAAGTGGGTCCTCCAAGAGATAGACTAGACATTTTTATAGTCTGGACCAGTTTAATTTATGGGACTTACTGGTACTCTGACAATATGACTAACTGCTGAATATATTTTTCCTATTGACCCACTTAGAAAAATCATTTTTTTTTGTCAATTTTATTTTGTATCCTGAAATTTTTTACTTTCTGTTTAAAACTATTGTAAATAATTATATCGTGTTATTTAATGTGTAGATTATATTGCTATACATAAATAAAACATGGTTTTTAAAATTAAGAAAGGAATTCTGGTATGCTATTCTCTAAATCAGCTGTTCTCAAAATTTTAATGATGGTAGTTCTCTAAAGTACGAGTGTGTATGATTCTTGGATTTCCATAAATATTATCATAAACTTGATGACTCAAAAGATTACAATTTATCTTAGTTCTGGAGGTCAGAAATATCAGAACAAAATTCTTGGTAGAACTGCATTCCTAAATTATTCACAAATACCATGTAAATTAAAAACTACCCTCCTTTAAAAAATTACAGCTTATCCTGGAAAAAAATTATAAATCTCTTGACTGGTATTCACTGAGAGGTATTGACTAATACTTGGTTAGTGGCACCTCCAGTCATACTCCAGATTCTTATGTCCCCAAAACAAGGAACTGAGTAGAGACACAGAGGTGCTGTGAAAGCAGAGATAGCTTATTAAGTGATGGTACTCTTCCACAGGGAGGAAGCATTTCAGAGTCAAGAGAAAGTTTGGAACTTTTAGGTCACTTAGAATGGCTTTCTGGCTCAGTTGCATAGCATGGGCTCTCCTGTGCTTGTTCTGTCTACAACATGCAGTTCTATGTGGAATGGCAGGTGTCCTGGGTTCCAGTCTGTCTTCAATTCCCATATGCCAGGTGTGTGTTTTACCATTAGGATGAACAGTAGGGCCCTTCACACATGTCAAGCTGCCTTACCAACTGCTGTCATTCCTATGCTAATTATGTAAGGCTTTGTATAAGGCTTTTTGGGCCTGGCTCTCAGTTCTAATCTCCTGCCTCATTACCATGAAAAAGTGAATCCCAAATAGCTTTTGGGAAGTGAAGTTTATACCTACTGTGGTAGATCTACGAATTGTAATTAAGTTCTTCCTCCTTAAACTCCCCCTCTTAACAGTTTTAAATTGCGCACACTTATACTTTCAAATGTTTCACATTCATATTTCCAGCCAAGACTACAGTTTTTACTCCAGATTAATCTAAGTATCTTTGTATTTGGTATTTTCGCTTGACTATCTCAAAAACATCTGAAAATGAACAGACCGAATCCTGAGATTCTGATGCTAAATACACTCGAAACTTTGGTCTTTAGTCCTCTTTCTACCAGTAAGGAGAAAATCCATCATTCAGTTACTCATGCTAAGTAGTTCTTTCTGATTCCTGAGCACATTAAGTTCAAGTCTGCCTCAGTGTCTTTGCAATTGTTCCTTTGGTAAGAGCCTTCTTCCCCAAAGGACCTGCATAACAGGTTTTTCTTCTCCTTTCCGGTGTTTGTCAAATATCCTATTTTGGATGCTTTCTGTAACGATATTCTACAAAGCAAGCATCCTCTCTGCACTCTACACATACTATACCTTCCTATGAGAATGAAAATAGGACTTACTGATACTGATAGAATACTCAGTTTCACTGTTTTTGTTTTGTTTTGCTTTGAATTCCAGAATCCCGAGGAGTGCCTCGCACATTGCAGCCATTAAGGAAATAATAAATTTAAGACTGAATCAATGAGTCATGGAGCAGAATTCACAAAATGACTCAATTTTTCTGCAACCCTCTTGGGAAAGCTTGAAGGTCAAGCCTAGCAAGCTCTTGATGCAAAGAAAATGAGCAATCAAAATGAGGACCCTTTTAGGCTCAGGCTGAAGATGCAGCTTACTGTAGAAGACTTGAATAGTGTGCAGGATGCCCTGGGTTTACCCCCAGCACTGTATAAACTTGGCATGGTAGCACATGCCTATGATTCCAGCACTCAGGAAGTAGAGGAGGATCAGAAGTTCAAAGTCATTTTAGGCTACAAAGTGAATTCTAGGTCAGTCTCTGTTCCATGGGAGCCTGTCAAAGGAAGAGGGAGAGGAGAAGGGAAAGAGAGGGGTAGAGAGGAAGAGAGGGAGAGAGAGAGAATAAAGAGGAAGGAGGAAAAGGAGAAGGAAGAAGAGAATGAGGAAGGGAAAGGAGCATGGAAGGAGGGAAGAAGGAAGGAAGGAAGGAGGGAAGGAAGGAAGGAGGAAGGAAGGAAGGAAGGAAGGGAAGAAGGAAGGAAGGAAAGAAGACAGGTTCATACACAGGATAGAAAGAAATGGACATGAAAATCCTTCAGGTAGTATTAATTGAAAAAATTAAATATCCATGGTGTTAAGAACAAGAGTAGTACCTTTGAGCAATGCTCTGATAAGGTCCATTAGCACAGTGGTCTTTTATGACTCGTGGTGGTGAAGCGTTATGCAATCTCCCTTTTATGGAATAGTGGTAGCAGGAGTCACACAATTGAGAACTTCCAACCGAGAAAAAATGCCTCCAACTCACTGATGGTATGCTTTATTACAACAAAGACTTTATGATTCTGATTTTCCATAAATTTTAGAAACATCTTATATTTGAGAAATGAGACCAGAATAAATTAACTGATAGCTATATTGAAGTGTCTCTGTTTCCATATTTTTTTTTTCAAAGTTTACTCTCAAGTCTAGTTTACTGAAGCAATAATAAAAACTATTACAGTCCCAAAGATCCACTGCCAGCCCTTTGGTTCCCCCAAAACTGACAGCAAAATATACTCAGAATGTGGAAGAATGTCTTAATTTCTAAAGGAAACGTGTGTTCAGAGAAACTATCTTATTGCACTGTAAACTCTCACTTCATTCTTTGTATCAACTAAGTTGGCAATTGTATATTTGATCAGTAAAAGAACTTGGAAAATTCTGGAATCAGATATTTTATTTTATTTATGTGGGGTTTTTTAGTGCATAGTTTGAAGCTGGTGTTTTTCTTCTGTGTGTTTGAAGCATTGGGAGAACACTTTTATTCAGTTTCAGCACTGCGATCCTGGGCTTGGTCTTCACGAAGAAGACTGAGCTCTCCTTCCATCAGGATGCGGTCAGAGTCAATGTGTAAATAGTTATTTGTGGTAAAACACAGGGTGAGGTTTTATAGTTCTACAAAGTATTCTGTGGAAAATCAAATCGCTTGTGTGTGTGTGTGTGTGTGCGCGCGCGCCCCCCACCCCACGTGCCCCCCACCCCACGTGCACACAGGCAGTTGTGCTAAAAACTGCTATAGGGCATCTGTCTTTTGTCCCTGGCTCAGCAGACAGATATCACGCATTTGAATTTTCAGTGCTTCACATCCTTACAAACATGAGGTCAGTTTTTAGCTCATCATGCCAACACCTACATGAAAGACAAATAATAAACACATCTCCTAAAACACTGTTCTCACATAACTTGTCTGTAGTATGTCTTCAAAGCAAATTTGAATCCTTTCTATAAATATGGGAACTATAAATTTCTTATAAAATTATTTTAGAAAATAAATTATCAAAATTTTTGACTAAAGCTAGAATTTCAGACCTTATACAGAAAAAAAAAAGAATAGATAATTTTAGAGCCTACAACTCATATATAGATGAAGTTGACATTTTGTATTAAGAGGAAGGGGGATATTTTGCAGCATCCAAAAAATTCATCGAAGACATTATTGTATAACCTATCTCAGTTTCCTGTTGGAATTTACTATTGCAAAGTATGTTCTCATCTCTATTTAAAGTATTCTGAGGATTTAACGAAAAAATCTACAACTTTCTTCTTCACATGAAGGCCCTTTTTATAAAACAGAATTATAAATAAAGTTTGTTATAAATAATACTTACTTAAAATTATGTTAGTAAGCCAAAATGACTTGGTAAATTGCATTTAATTTTAGCTTAGGAAAAGTTACATAACATCCATGTAAAGGGATTGAGTCTTTTGTTGAGAAGTACTTATCTTGAGTCCAAAAACATTTAAGACACAGCTCTCCTATCATGAAGCAAATAAATCATTGTCAGCACTGAGCACCCGACAGAAAAGCAGATACTTTACTGACTTCTTTTGCAATTGATGGCCTTTATTCTCTGGAAATCTTGCTTTCTCTTTTCACACTGTCCTATTTCTAAACAGCAATTCAACATATTTGGTGAAAAACAACCGCCACCCTCCCCACACCCTGTGTTGTGCGAAAGAGAAAATTCAAACACTTTTTTTCAGATGAATTGTGTACACCTTTAATCCCAGAATTCAGGAGACAGAGGCAGGCAGATCTCTGTGAGCTCAAGACCAGAGTGTTCTATGTACAAAGCTCCTGCCAGCCAGGGCTATCTCAAAAACCAAATCAAAACAAAACAAATCTACCATTGCTTTATTTTTAATTTTTCTTTGTTTTGGGTTTTTTGAACTTCTGGTTTTTATTAACATGTATGTTTTTCTTTTCTTATTGTTTGAGACTTTCATACACACATATAGTATGTTTTGATCATATCTACACCCGTCCATTCCCCTACAATACCTTTCCTTCCCCTCCAACCATTGTTTTCTCCAACTAAATGTGCTTTGCATTTAAGTCCACTGAAGCCACATAGTGCTGCACGTGTGTGCATGGATATAGGTCCATCTACTTGAGCATGCTTCCTGTGCCTTCTTGAAAGTGCGATCGTTTGACTTTCTGTGCCTGCCACCTCCTGCTACCATGCCTGTTCTGCCATTATGAACAGTAAACCAAATAAGCTCTTCTTTCTATAAATTCCTTTTATCATGGTTTCTTATCACAACAACAGAAAAGTAACAATACAGATGTTTATACAGCATGTGTGGTAAAGCCCTGAGTTCTGTGTCCAGAACCGCATAAACAAGGCAGTACATCTCATTGCTGCAATTCTAGCACTGGGAATATAGATGGAGGAGGATTAGAAATTCAAGGCCAGCCTCAACTAGCCCGAACATCATAAACCTTGTCAATCAATAAATAAACCTTAACCAGTTTTCTTTCTCCTTCCTCTCCCTCTCTCAGATGCTTTGGTCCCATGGTAAAAACACAAACAACATGAATAGCAAAGATAATATGTCTCCTCTAAAAATTAGTACTCATAGTAATGTTCCCTGGAGAAAGCAACTTAGATAATGTTCAAAACAATGTTTTCACTATAACAATAAGAAATATGTTCAAGGAATTCAAGGAAGACAGAAATACTAGTGTATAGGTGACAAAATACAAAGTGTTGACTAAAATAATGAAAAAAATCAAAATATAAAAATAAAATTCAATAAAGATATAGAAATTCTGGAGAAGAATCAAAGTTAAACAAAATGAAAATTTTAAGAAAAAAAAAGCTTTGGGGAAAGCCTCTTTAATAAATTGGATCATGTGAAAGAGAGACTATCAGGTCTAGAAGACAAGTTAGAGGAACTCAGGCAAAGTAAATGTTAAATGTTTAAAACCTCATGCAGGGAACCTTCAGACACTCTGAGAAACTATAAATGATCAAACCTATAAATCATATGAATACCAGAAGTAGAGGAAACTCAGATCAATGGCACAGAAAAATTTTCATATTTTTTCAAGATTTTTCAAATATTTACATATTTTCAACAAAATCATGGAAATAAACTTACCAAATCTAAGGAAAGAGATGCCTATCAAGGTTCAGAAGGTAAACAGAACACTAAATAGAAGGATCAGAAAATAAACTTCCCATATCACATAATGGTTAAAACACTAAATGTAAAGAAGAAAGAAAGGATATTAAAAGCCACAAGAGAGAAAGATCAGATGACATAAAAGGCAGACCCATCAGAATAACAGGTGATTTCAGTGGAGACTCTGAAAGTCAAGAGAGTCCTGACCAATGATCTACAAGTTATGAAACAACACAGATGTCGGGAGCTGGAGAAACAACATTCATTACCAAAAAATATAATATAGCTCTACAAACAGTTGACTTAAGCAGGAAATTCTGCCTGCACTAGTAACCTTGAGAAAGAATTTATGAGTCATGCAGTAATCTGTTGGAACATCTGGCGGTCAGTCACGTTGCTGAATTGCTCAGTCCCCCTCCCATACCCATAGTAATGCTGTAACCTTTGACCAACTTCTTCAACCCCCTCTGAATACAAACTGTATATAAAAAAGGGCTTGCAGTACAATAAAGCGACCCTTGACAAGTGGACTTGTTTGGGCTCCGTCTCTTCTTTCTCGCCCGTTTTTCCTTTCAGGGAGTGGTTCTCCTCGAGTCTTACCTGTACAGGGTCCCCGCAGGCGGGGGCACACAGATGCCAGTCTGCACTACCCAGCAAAAATATTAGGTCCCAATCAAAGGTGAAAGAAAAGCTACTCTTGGTTAAAAAATTTAATTAATTTGTATGAAAATTGCAGAAATTCAATAAACAAGAAAAAACTTAATGAATTTTTGATAAGCAGCCAGGCAAGGTGCAATATACCCTTTAATCCCAGCTTCAGGAAATAGAGGGAAGCAGATGCCTCTGGGACAGAGTTCCAGGCTAATTGAGACTACACGGAGATCCTGCCCCAAAAGAAATATGAAAATTAAGTCAGCTCTACAGAAGATACAGGAAAGAGTACTTTAGACAGAAGAAAAGGCAAACACATTAAGAGGTCCCAGGAATAAATGAATAATTACATAACAGGTAATTAAAAGTTAAACAAAAGCTCTTAAAAAAACAAAACAACAAAATGACAGGAATTACTATAGAATATTCAATAATTAATATAAAATCTCAATTCTCTAATAAGGAGAGACAAACTAACAGATTGAGTTAGAAAACAGGATTCGTGCTTTTGATGCTTCCAAGAACTACACATTACCATCAAAGATAGCCAACATCTTAGAATAAAAAGATGTAAAAAGACGTTCTAAAGAAGTGGAACTAAGAAGCAGACTTAGCTATTCTAATATCTGAAAAAAGAGACTACAAACCATATCGAGTCAGAATAGATAATCAGGGAAATTTCAAACTCACAGAGGAAAAATCCACTAAGAGGGTATTACAATTCAACGCATACCCATATGAAAGTAAGTGGCACCAAATTTAATAAAAGCAATAATATTTGATCTAAAACAACATAATTTCAGTCCTGCCCCCACCTCTCTTTGCTTCCCTGAGCTGCACAGCCACACACTTTCTGGTGCCAGTATTTTTCCTGGATAAGTCCAGCACTGCCCACTGCTCCTCGACTCCCCCGCCTTTATTTACCCTCCCAGATCCACTGCCCCATCCCTCTTCCTCGGCTGGGTACTGGCCCATTTCTTGTCTTGGCACCCCAGACTCCCAGTAGTCCCCAGGAGCCCTCGGGGCCTCTTCCTGCACCCATCTCCCTTTGCATTCCTGGGTGGCACAGCCACCAGTTTCCTGGGACCAGCATCTTTCCTGGGCCCTGCTCACAGGCCAGGCCAGCCCCCAAATTCCTGAGAACAGCATCTTTCCTGGAGGGATCCAGAGCATAGGAGAAAGCCTAAGAGTATCTGATCCTCATCTGACTTTGGCCTTTGTGGGACCTCATGAAGACAAAAGCAATTTGGCCTCTCCAATATGAAATCAAAAGAGAGAAACTGAAGCCTAGACCAACCAGCTTTTCATACCCAACAATTAACCACAAAGGTACATAAAGTTTACAAAAAGAAGTAGACCTCAAATCAACAAAGGAAGGCTCAAGTCAACACAAGAATAAGAAACTACAAAAGAAATCCACATGTCAAAGTCACAGAGAAAAAATAACATGAAAAGCCAAAATACTATATCCCCACCAAGTACCAATAGTCTTCTAGAGGAGTACAGTGAGAACCTTGTAGAGAAAACACAGGACATGGAACTCAAAAGAACAATTACAAACATGATAAAAAGAGTTAAGTGAATTTAAAGAACACACAAAGAAATCAAAGAACTGAAAGAAGATAGGGATAAACTTCTGAATGAATTCAGAAAAGAGAAACATTGAAGAATACTCAATCTGAAATGAAGGAAGTGAAGCACTCAGTAAGCCAATTAGAAACAACAGGAAAAAGCCTTACCAATAGGATGAATGAAATGGAAAACAATATTGAGAATGGAAGATAAACTGGACGAATTAGAGCACTCAAGCAAACATAATGAAAAACTTAAGGAAACACAAGAATGGAATATGCAGGAATTGTGTAACTTCATAAAAAGACTGAACTTATGACTCCTAGACATACAGGAAGGAGAAGAATCTCAAGGTAAGGGAATGGACCAGATCTTCATCAGGATTGTAGAAGAAAATTTCCTCAAATTAAAGAAAGACATACCCATACAAATACAAGCACATAGAACACCAAATAGGGACAAAAAGAAACTTTCCACAGCACATTATAGTAAAAACACTAAAACTACAGAACAAAGAGAGAATACTGAAAGCTGTAAAACAAAAATAAGTCATATAAAGGAAAACCCGTCAGGATTGCAGCTAACTTTTCAGTGAAAACTATGAAAGCCAGAAGACCCTGGACCAAAGTATTCCCAGTCCTAAATGACCACAGATGCCAACCCAGATTACTTTATCCAGCCAAAATGTCTATTATAGTTGAAGGGGAAAGAAAAGTCTTCCATGACATAAATAGGCTGAAGGAATTCATGTCCACAAAACCAGCCCTTCAGAGAGTCCTTGAAGCAATACAAAGAGCTGAAGAAAGGAATGACTATAACCAAGGGGTTACAGAAAGAAACTCAATGAAGGTATAACTATGGAAATGGACAGCTATACCAAGCATGTGAACAGAAATAAAAATGACAGGATTCAATGCACATCTTTCACTAATAACTTTAAATATCAACAGACTGAACTCCCCAGTAAAAAGACACAGAGTAATTGAATGGGTAAAGAAACAAAACCCATCTTTTTGTTGTCTGCAAGAAATTCATCTCACTTTCCAGGACAGGCACTACCTTAAGGTGAAAGAATGGGAAAAAATATACCAAGAGAATGCTAATAAGAAAAGCAGGTGTTGCAGTCCTAATATCTGATAAAATAGACTTTAAAACTAATCAGAAGACAATACAAAGAGCACTTCATTCTGATGAAAGAAACAATAAACCAAGAATATATTACAATTCTGTGCATATATTCACCAAACTCTGGTGCACCCAACTTCATAAAGGCAACAGTACAGAACTTTAAGACTCAGGTTAATCCCAACTCTTTAATAGTAAGGAACTTCAGTACCCCATTGTCTCCATTAGATAGGTCAACAGGACAGAGAATTAATTGAAAGACATATGTATTAAACAATACCATATATCAAATGGATCTAAAAGACATCTACTGAATATTCCACCCAAGCACCAAATAATATACTTTCTATTCAACACCCCATGGAACCTTCTCCAAAATCAACCATATACTGGGGCACAAAACAAACGTCAAGATATTCAAAAAATTAAAATAA
>NW_008334302.1:69805-108552 GCF_000622305.1 Nannospalax galili | reverse complement strand
GAAATCCTAGTAACTACATAAATACATGGAGATTAAACAAAACACTCCTGAATGATGAATGGGTCAAAGGAGAAATTAAGAAAGAAACAAAAGAATTCCTGGAACAAAATGAAAAGGACAGTACAACACAACCAAAACTCTGGGACACGTTGAAAGTAGTCCTTAGAGGGAAGTTTATAGCTCTAAGTAACTACATTAAAAAATCAGAAAGAACACAGATGAATGACTTAACATTGCAACTCAAGACACTTGAAAAGCAACAACAAATGAAACCCAAACCCAGAAGACAAGAAAAAATAACAAAAATCAGAGCAGAAATTAATGAAATAGAAACAAGGAAACAATAGAATCAAGGAATCCAAGAGCTGGTTCTTTCAAAAGATAAGCAAGGTCGACAGACCACTAGCCCAGGTGACCCAAAGAAAGAAAGTGCACCTTCAAATCAACAAACTGAGAGATGAAAGGGGAAATATCACAACAGACACCAAAAGGATCAAGAACATTATAAGGGAATACTTTAAAAACATATACGCTAATAAGTTTGAAAACCTAAAAGAAATAGACTGTTATCAAAAGCATGGGAACCACCAAAACTCAACCAAGAAGATATTAACAGCTTAAACAGACACATAAAACATAAGGAAATTGAAACAGTAATACACTCATAACATATAAGGAAATTGAAACCATAATACAAACCCTCCCAACTAAAAAAAGCCCAGGACCAGATGGATTTATAGCAGAATTCTACCAGACATTTAAAGAACACCTACTTCCAATACTACTTAATTTATTTAAAAAGATAGAAATGGAGCTCCCAAATCCCTTCTGTGAAGCCAGTATCACTCTTATACCAAAGCCAGGTAAAGATCCAACCAGAAAAGAAATCTATAGATCCATATCTTTAATGAACATAGATGCAAAAATTCTCAACAAAAAAAGATAATGAAATACTTGTAAAGCGCACATAGACACACATCATAAAGGTCATTCACCACTATCAAGCCAGCTTTATTCCAGAGATGCAGGGATGGTTCAATATACATAAGTTAATAATTGCCATAAATCATATAGATGGGCTTAAAGTGAAGAATCACACAGTCATCTCAATAGATGCAGTGAAGGCCTTTGACAAAATTCAACATGTATTTATGTTCAAAGTCCTAGAGGGAATTGGACAGGAGGGAACATACCTCAACATAATTAAAGCCATAGACAACAGACCCACAGCCAATATCATTCTAAATGGAGAAAAACTGGACGCATTCCCCTTGAAACTAGGAAACAGACAAGGCTGTCCACTATCTCCACTCCTCTTTAACATAGTGTTTGAATCTCTTGCAAGAGCAATAAGACAAGAGAAGAAAATTAAAGGAGTAATAATTTGGAAAAGAAGAGATCAAATTATCCCATTTTTCAGATGATATGATATTGAACATAGGAGATGCCAAAACTTCCACCAGAAAACTTCTAGAAACTATTAACACATTTAGTAAAGTGACAGGTTACAAAATTAATCTACGGAAGTCAGTAGCCTTTCTGTATACCAATAACAAGCAATCAGAGAAAGAGTACGTGGAAACAGTCCTCTTCACAATAGCTGCAAATAAATAAATAAATAAATAAATAAATAAAATATCTTAGAATAGAGCTGACCAAAGACATTAAATACATCTACAATGAGAATTTTAAATCTTTAAAGAAAGAGATTGAGGACGACATCACAAGCTGGAAGGACATCCCATGCTCATGGATTGGAGGAATTAATATTGTGAAAATAACCATCCCACCAAAAGCCATTTATAGCTTCATTGCAATGCCAATCAAAATCCCCATGACATTTTTCACAGAATTGGAGAAAGACATACTAATATTCATATGGAAGCACAAAAGATTTGGATAGCCAAAGCAACCCTGAGCACTAAGAACAATGCTGGGGTGATTACTATACCACATTTTAAACTATATTAAAGAGTTATAATCATAAAAATAACATGGTACTAGCATAAAAATAGAACAGTATATCAACGAAACAAAATTGAAGACCCAAATATGAGTACATGCAACTTCATCCACCTGCTATTTGACAAAGGGGCCAAGAACATTCACTATTCAGCAAATAGTGCTGGCACAACTGGATCTCCACCTGTAGAAGAATGAAACTAAACTCCTATCTTTCACCTCACACAAAAGTCAACTCCAAATGGATCAAAGACCTCAATATGAAGCCTGAAACTCTGAAACTGTTAGAAAAATATATTGGCAATTACGTACAAGATATAGGTGTAGGAAAAGATTTTCTAAACTGGATGTTAATTGCTCAGGTAACAAGTCATGAATCCACAATGGGACTTCATTAAACTGAAAAGCTTCTGTACATCAAAAGAAGCAATCTAGGAAGTAAAGAGAAAAAATACAAAATGGGAGAAAATCTCACCAACAACACATCTGACAGAGGTTTAAGATCCAGAACATATAATGAGTTCAAAACACAAAGAATCAAGAAAGGAAGTATCCCAATTAAAAGATGGCATAAGAAGCTGAACAGAGAGTTCTCAAAGGAAGAAATGATGGCTAAGAAGCATCTTAAAAGATGTTCAACATCACTAGTAATTAGGGAAATGCAAATTAAAACCACTTTAAGATTTCACCTTACCCCAGTCAGACTGGCTAAGATCAAGAGAACAAATGATACCAAATGTTGGAGGGGATGTGGGGAAAGGGGAACACTCATCCACTGCTGGAGGTGCTGCAAACTGGTTCAACCCCTATGGAAAGCAGAGACACTTGTATATCCATTTTTGTTGCTGCTCTTTTCACAATAGCTAAGAAATGGAAGCAACCTAAGTGTCCCAAAATTGATGAGTGGATAATGAAAATGTGGCTCATTTATACGATGGAGTTTTGCTCAGCAGTAAAGAAAGATGAAATCATGAAATTTGCAGGTAAATGGATGGAACTAGAAACTATTATACTAAGTGAAGTAACACAGACTCAGGAAAAAACAAATCGACATATGTTCTCCCTCATATGTGGATCCTAGAACCAGCCCTGATAAGTGAGTATGTAACCAGACATAACTACAAGAACCAGTATAATGGAAAGGAAACAGGGAGGTAAAGGTAAAGAAATAACCTGAAAGAGAAGAACAGTAGGAAACAGGCCTTAATAAGAGATATATGGATAAAAATGGGGTTATTTTAAGCAAGGAGGGAGGGAAGCTTATATAAGGAACCTAGGGGATAATGGGAAAGAAGGAGCTCAAGGGAGGTGGGAACATAAGAGAAGGATATTATTAAGGGAGAAATTGGAAAAATGGGGGTACTTTAAATGGGCAATCCATGGTGGAAGGGTTAGACAATGTGAGAGATAAGTAATTCCTAGCTAGTTTAAAAAAATTCAGAGGAAACCATATTAATCAAACAACCTACTGACAAATTATACATACAACCAGCTCAAGGAATATAATATACTACTAGGCAAGGTTATCTATCTAAGAACATTTAGTCTTTGCCCAAGCTTTATCTACATGGCACATAGTAATTAAAAGTATCAGATTGGTGGAACTACCCTTCTTGGATGTTTAGCAGGAATTCTTTGAGGTCTATACTATTTTGATCAGAGGAACATAAAGGAGAGTTTTTGCTCCTTGCTCTCTTAGGTCGACTAAGTTCCAGGGGACTATGAGCATCTCTCAAAATATCCTGTATCTGTGGTGAGTCACCTGTCCTCTTGATCAAGGAGACCATGGAGACCCCACCAAATGGACCTGAACCAGTGTCTGGTCTACAAAGAGGAGGGTCAACACAGAGGAAACCCTTCCTCCATGTGTCCAAATGAAGCCAGCCATGGTTGAGCAGGACATTTGACTTATCTTCATATAAATGGAACTGGTAAAAGAAAGGAGCCAGGGGCTCCTTCCAAGCCCATGTGACCCCTGGGTAAAAGAGCCTCAAACAGCCTTAAGAGTAAAAATAAATTGGTTTATCTGGGTCTACTATATGGTCGTAAATACCCAAAAGGAAAGTATAACCAATGATTAAAGGGGTCAGTATAATTTTTTAAGAGTCCATGTGTATAGCTAAAGGCTACATAACAAGAAACAATGCCAGACAGGAGATACTTTCCTTTCAGTTGCTGGCCAGGGTGGCCCAAGAGACTCCCAGACAGTAACCAAGCATAGAATTGGGAAAATGAAAGCAGACCCCAATCTTATCTAAAGGAATATTGACAACTGATCGCTGCTAAATGAGGAAGAGCCGATCTTCCTCAAACAAGGAACACTAGGTAGGCCGACTAGATTCAGCATGTTGAGGAAGAGCTGATTTTCCTAAAACAAGGAATTCTAGGTAAACTGACTAGGTTCAGCAGATGGATATGCACTGCAGAACGGCTGTGAGTATTGACCACACAGTAGAGAGTAACAGGTATGATGGAGTATATGGGCTCCAGTGTGTGGGAGGGGGGAGGCTGTGGAGGGTGCCATTTGGGAAGTGGGTTTATAGATGAATAAGATTTTTTGGGATGTTTTGTATCACACACACACACACACACACACACACACACACACTCAGAAATCAACAAATTAAAGAAAATTAGTTATATTTGTGGAAGAAGCATAAAAAACCCCCAGAATATCCACAAATAGTGACAGTGGGTGACCTCTATATCTAAAAGACAGATAATCCAGAAATACACTAAACAGAGAAACTCTGGGTTGAATAACATAATAAATTAAATGGACCTAATAAATAGTTACAGAATATTCCACCCCAAACTAAAGAACACAAATACTTCTCAGCAGCCTATGGAACTGTCTCCTGAATCAAATGCATATTAGGACACAAAAGAGACTCAGTGCATATATGAAAATTAAAATAACATTCTGCATTCTATCTGACCATAATGCAAAAAAGCTGGAATCAACCACAATAGAAATGATAGAAAGTATGCAAAGTCATGGAAAATAAAGAACATACTAGTAGATGAAATTGGCTTGAGGAAAAAAAAATAAACAATTAGAATTTCCTGAAATTGGATCTAAGCCCTGCTCAGGTTGCTAGAAATCTTGAGTGACTCCAAAACTGCCAGCCCTCCCAGACGTCCCAGCTCTCTCAGAACTGCTGCTCTAGGACAATGAAAAGTCAGTCCTGCAACCTCAACACAAAATCTTCTGAACTGAGATCATTTCTCACATGTCATTTTCATACCAACATAAAGTGGACCCATAACTGAACACCAAGTGATACTCAGCTGGACCATAAGCAAACAAGTTGGGGAAAGAGTAAACAATGAACAAGAAATCGTTAGGCGAACATGTGATTGCCTTCCTATACCAAGAAATTCCACAACTGACAGAAGTTCAGATGACTAGGTCTCACTGCAAAAACACAAACACATAAATAAGATATTTCTGTGCCGTAAATTACCACCCATATTGTAATGTTTCCTGAGAACAGCAACCTAATGGATGCAATAACAGTAATTTCAAAATAGCATTTATAAATATGTTCAAGAAACTCAAGGAGGATATAAAAAATAAATAAAGGAGTGAATGAAGATTGTGAAAACACAGTTGAGTGAATTAGCTAAAGCAACTTAAAACATGAAGTTAGAATTTAATAGAGAATCTCTGAAGGAAAGCCAAACTGAAATAAAGCTTGAACTTAAATACTCAGGAACTCGAGCAGAAATTTTAGAGGAAAAAAAACAAATAAGTGGCTGAAATGTAATAGAGAATATCAGATCCTAAAGATAAATTTGGGGAAATGGATTGCTCCATCAAAGAAAATGCCAAGTCTAAAATAGCTGAGGATTGGAATATTCAAAACATCTGGGACCCTGGAAAAAACCTCAAATGTAAGAATTATAGGGATAGAAGAAGGAGAGGAAACCCTAGTTAATGGCACGGAAAATATTTTTAAGAAATTTATAGAAAATAATTCTCAAATATGTGGAAAGAAATACATGCCAAGATACATGAGCTACACAGAACACCAAGTGGAAAACGACCAGAGAAGAAACTCCCATGTCACATAATATTCAAAATACAAAACAGACAGAACAAAGAAAAGATATTGAAAGCTGTGAGAGAGAAAAATCAAGTCACATATAAAGGCCGACCCTACAGAATAACAGCTTACTTTTCACTGCAAACTATGGAAGCCCAAGTGTATGGAACTAGGTCCTAGAAGTCATGAAAGGACACAAATTTCAGCCCATACTGCTATATCCAGCAAAACTATCAGCGTCAATCAAAGGAGAAAGAAGATTTTTCCATGATAAAAACATATTTAAGGAATTTATGTTCCTAAAATCAACTGTACAGAGAATATTTGATGGAATACTTTGATCTGATGAGAGGATTAAATACTTCCAAGGGGGTGCAAAGAATAAGTAAATTATCCTAGAACCTGTTAACCAAAAGAGATCGAAGAAAACAGCACTACAATACCAACATGGCAGGAATTAATAAAGATTGGCCAATAATAATTCTCAATATTCATGGTCTAAATTCCCCAGTAAAATTACACATACTGATTAGATTAGAAAACAGGATCCATTGATTTGCTGCCTCCAAGAAACACACCTTATGATCAATAATTCTATCACTTAGGGTAAAAGAATGGAAAAGGGTATTCCAAGCAAATGCAACTAAGAAACAAGTAGGTACAGCTTTTCTAATATCTGAAAAATGAGATTTTAGTCTAAAACTAGTCAAAAAAGAGAAGGAAGGTCACTTCATATTCATTAAAGGAAAGATATACCAAGAAAATATTAGAATCATATATATATGTATGTATATACATATATATATGCAAACACAGGGCCTCTCAACTTCGTAAAAGAAGCTGTATTGGATCTGAAATTACACATTGCATCCAACACAGCGATTATCAGGGACTTCAGCATTCACGAAGACCAACATTGACTCTAGCACAGTGATAATGGGTGACTTCCATACACTACTGTCACTAAAAGACAGGTTAACCAGACAAAAGATAAATAGAGACCCTCTGGATTTAAATGACATCATAAAAAAAAATCAAATGGCCCTAACAGATATCTATGTAACATTCCAACAAACCACTGAAGGACACACTTTCTTCTCAACAGCCCATGGAACTTACCCTAAAACTGGCCACATGTTGGGGCAAAAAGCAAATCTCTAAATTTTAGGAAAATTGAAATATCATAGTGTATTCTACCTGACCATAATGGAATAAAGCTAGATATCAGCAAGCACATGGTCAGCATCATACTAAATGGAGAAGGATTCACAGCATTCCTATTATACTTAGGAACAATAAAGATGTCTACCTTCTTCATTCCTGTTCAATATAGTGCTTGAATTCTTAGCTAGAGCAATAAGACAAATAGAGGAGATAAAGGTAGTAAAAATAAGAAAGGATAAAATACCATACCACAAAGACTCCAGAAAAAGATTCCTAGAGCTGATAAAAATGTTCATAGAAGTAGCAGGATATGAAATGAACACATATAAAAATCATCAGCCTTCCTATATATCAACAACAAACATACTGAGAAAGATATGATGGAAATAATTCCATTTATGATTATCTCAAAAACCAAAAAATGTCCTGGAAAAAATCTGAACAGGTAAGTGAAGGATTTATAGAACAAAAACTTCAAGACATTGAAGAAGATATTGGAAGATGGAAAGAATTTCCATGCACATTGACTAGTGGGATCAATACTGTGAAAATGGCCACCCTACCAGAACCAATCTACAAATTCAATGCAATACTAAGCAAAATTCCAACATAATTCTTCACAGATATTGAAAAAATTGACCTCAAGTTTTATATGGAAACACACACACAAACAGGATAGCCAAAATAATTCTGAACAATACCTAGAGCTCAACAGTGTTACAGAATTATAGTGATGAAAACAACATGGTATTGGCATTAAAAACAGACACATTGATCTTTGGAATAGAATTGAAGATCCAGATATAAATTCAAGCATTTTCAATCACCTGGTTTTTAATAAATGAGCCACAAACACACATTGGAGAAAAGGTACCATGTTCACCAAATGGTGCTGGTCTAATTGGAGAGCTTCATGTAGAAGAATGAAAAACATCCCTACTCTCACAATGCACAACACTCAACTCCAAATGTATCAAGGGCCTTAAAATAAGGCCTGATACTCTGAATCTGACAGAGGAAAAATTAGGAAATCCATTGGAACTTATAGGCTTAGGAAAGGACTTTCTGAACAGAACTTCTATACTGCAGGTATTAAGTCTAACAATTGAAAAATGGGACATAGTAAAACTTAAAAGCTCCTATACATCAAAGAACACTATTATTCCAGTGAAGAGGCAACCTACAGAATGAGAAAAGAATCTTTACTTGCTGTGCTTCTCACATAGGGTTAATAGCCAGAATATACACAGAACACAAAAACTATACATTAAATAAACAACAAAATTAAATTTGGGGCAATCAGCTGAACAGGGAGTTCTCAAAAGATGAAATGCATGTGACTGAGAAATACTTAAAAAATGTTCAATATTTTTAGTTAACAGGGAAATGCAAATCAAAACCACTTTGAGATTTCATCTTACCCCACTGAGAAGGGTTAAGATCTTAAAACAATGACAAATGTAGGCGAGGATGTGCAGAAAGGGAAACTCTTACCCGCAGTTGGTGGAAGTGTAAATGGGTACAGCTGCTATGGAAGTCAGTGTGGCATTCATCCAATACTAGAAATTGAACTATGATATGATCCAGCCATATCACTCTTGGGCTTATACCCAAAAGACTCTGTGTCATACTACAGAAATGCCTGTTCATCCTAGTTCACTGCTGCCCTTTCATAATAGCCAGAAATTGAAAGAATCTACATGTCCATCAACTGTTGAATACATAATGAAAGTATGGTGCATTTACACAATGAAATATTACTCAGTTGCTTAAAAAATTAAAGTATACAATTCATAGGCAAATGAATGGAACTGGATACAATTATCCTGAGTGAATTGTTGTGTCTCTCAATTCTTACTGGAGAAACTTACTTATGCAGCAGATTACAATTAACCCAGAGACCCACAACCAGGCAACATGCAGAGAATAGGAAGCTACAGCATGCTTCTTCCTCAGTAGGGTACCTGTATCTAATTTTGCCTTCCAAGACTCAGGAATCATTTCAGAAGAATGAGCAGAAAGTATCTAAGAGCCAATTTCAGCAGATGATCTCAAAAATGAGTTTTCCAGACAGCTGGAAATTTACTTAAATGAACTCAAAGCAATGGTGACAGCATGAACAAGTTCCATGTAAGCTCAAGCCAGACAAAATAAGAGCATGAACATTGCGATGTGGGTAGCATTCCCATCCCTAGCTTGTAACTGATGAATGCTGTGAGTTAATCTCACTTATGGATGGACCTACATGTAAGGGGACTCTGGGAAAGGAATTTGACTCTATAGACCCATATCTATTTATCTATCTGACTGTCTATCATCTATCTATCTCTAGCTCTACATTTGTCTATATATAATAGAGTACATGAAATTGGGTGGAAGGGTATAATGGGGATGAAGATGGGAAAGGGTTTCTAAATTAAAAAAAAATTATGGTGTGTGAAATTCATAAAAATTCAATAAAATTAGATAAAACCAATAAAATGAGCAGGAAATTTAAGTGAAATATAAATTTTCTTTATATTCTGATATCTGGTTTTATGGCAGAATAAATATTAAAACCAACCTCAATTTCCTAAATAGAGGTGATGTTTTAGTTGAACACAGGCAAGAGGCAGAGCACAGTTCTGTAGGATGAGAAAGGAACTAAACCTACTTCTTATCTTCAAAAGCCTTTTGTCTACTTCACCATTATCTGTATTTTAAACTTTGGTCTGTACTGAAATATAAAGGAAAATTCCTAGAATTGAATCCAAATGAAAAGATGGCATAGCAAAATCTGTAGTACACAAAGAAAGCAGTTTTAAGAGGAAAATTTATAGTACTACATGCCTATATCAAAAAATTTGAGAAATTTCTAATTAATAATTTAATGATCCATCTAAAGGCTTTGGAAAACAATATCAAACAATACCCTAAAACACTAGACTGTAGAGGGAATCAAAATCAGTGCTGAAAATATTGAAATAACAAAGAATAAAAAAACAATAATACAAAAGATAAATGAAATGAAGTTTGATTCTTGAAAAAGATTGATGTGATCGACAAACCCCCATACCAGCTTAAGCAAATGAAAGAGAGAGATGTCAAACTTACACGAGTGAAAGATGAAAAAGGTAACAATTCAACAGACAGGGTGGAAACTCAGGGACTGATAAGGACAGACTTTAAAAATCTATATTGTGCCATACTGGAAAGTTCAAAAGAAATGAATGAATTTCAAGAAATATATGACCCACCAAAATTAAATCAAGATAAAATAATTCCTTAAATATACCCACAATATAGAAGCAGTAATAAAAGTTTCCTATTTCTAAAAATCTAGGGTTGGAGGCATTCAATACAGAATTCTATCAGAAATTCAAAGAAGAAAAAAAACAGAAAAAGAAGAAACATTTCCAAATTATTTTTATGGAATCAATATTACCCATACCAAAGCCAGACAAAGATCAAAGAAAAAAGAAAAAAAATAAGCCCATGTCTCTGAGGAACATAGACAAAACAATTCTGAATTAAAAACTTGCAAACCAAATATAAGAATACATCCAAAGGGCTGGAGAGATGGCTTAGGGGTTAAGAACACTGACTGCTCTTGCAGAGGACCTGAGTTTGATTCCCAGCACCCACATGGTTGCACTTACACACATGCAGGCAATACACTCATATACATAAAAATAATAAAATATTTTTAAAAAGAGTATATCAACAATTTTATGCACCAGCCGGGCATGGTGGCACACGCCTGTAGTACCAGCACTCGGGAGGGATCTCTGTGGAGGCAGGCGGATCTCTGTGAGTTCAAGGCCAGCCTGGTCTACATAGTGAGTTCCAGGACATTTGGGGCTACAGGGAGACCCTGCTTCAAAAAGACAAAAAAAAAAAATTATGTGCCATAATCAAACTTGTTGCATCTCAGAGATGCAGGGATGGTTCAACAAATCTTACTCTATAAATCTAATCTATTGCATGTATAGACTCAAGAACAGCAGCCATATAATCATTTCATTAAACATAGAAATAGCCATTAATGAAATCTTGCATCATTTCATTACAGAAGTCTTAGAGAATCTAGCTGCACAGGGGTCAATACACATCAAGCCTATTGTGTTAAATGGAGAAAAACTCAAAGCATTTTCATAAAACTCTGGAACAAGACATAAATTCCCACTTTCTCCTCCTGTTCAACATAATGCTTAAGTCTTAGCTAGAGCAGTAAGAAAAGTGGAGAAGACAAAGGGGATGCAAATAAAAAGGAAGGAGTCAGGTATCCTTATTTGTACATCCTATCATCCTATAGAAACTCTAAAGACTACTGCAGAGAACTCCTACAGGTGATAAGCACATTCTCCAAAGTGCAAGGAAACAAAATAACACTCAAAAGTCAGTAGTCTTCCCATGTACCAATGCTGAACAGGCAAGACAAGGAAATAAAGGAAACAACCTCATTTACAAGAGCCTCATAAAACAAAACAAAACAAAAACAAAATAGCTTGGAATAAATCCAGTTATAGAAATGAAATTTCTGTTCACTGAAAACTTTACAGCACTGAGAAAAGAAATTGAATAAAATACCAGAAAGTGGAAATATGTCCCGAGTTCATGGATATGTAGGTTTAATACTGTGAAATGTCCTACCAAAAACAATCTACAGATTTAGCTTGATCCCCTTTAAAATGATAACAGACTTATTCACAGAAATTGAAAAGATAAATTTTATATGGGAACAAACAAACAAAACCCCCAGGTTAGTCCTAACAATCCTGAATACTAAAGCATTTGTGGATGCATCACCATTCCAGATTTCAAGCTTTACTGCTGAGCTACACTGAGTTCAATATTGTATAACCATATTAATTCAACTGTGAACATAAAAATTTACAGCCACTTTTGAAAGAGATGTATCCTTTAAGAAGGTGTCGGGTCGGATCACCTGTTAGATAAGAAGGTGTCGGGTCGGATCACCTGTTAGATAAGAAGGTGTCGGGTCGGATCACCTGTTAGATAAGAAGGTGTCGGGTCGGATCACCTGTTAGATAAGAAGGTGTCGGGTCGGATCACCTGTTAGATAAGAAGGTGTCGGGTCGGATCACCTGTTAGATAAGAAGGTGTCGGGTCGGATCACCTGTTAGATAAGAAGGTGTCGGGTCGGATCACCTGTTAGATAAGAAGGTGTCGGGTCGGATCACCTGTTAGATAAGAAGGCGGCCTGGCAGGTGGGGATCACCATGAAACAGAAGCAGAGAGGGCTCTGGCAAAGCGGAGTTTAATTGGGTTTGGCGGGGCTGGTCCTCAACTCAGGTGTGAGGAAGAACCAGCAGCCTAAGGGCTGCATAGGGGTAGCTTATAAAGGGAAAAAATGAGGAAAAAGAGAATATTTTTCTGCTGTTTGGGACTGTTTGGGGACTGCTTGCTCAGTGGAGGGCCTGGGGTCTGTACCTGGTGAAGCACATTGGGGAAAAACATCTACTATAAAACATATTTTTTCTACAGTTACAGAGTTTCAGGAATTAACTGCAGCTAAGGGTTTGGGAAACCTGTTTGTCAGCCTGTAGGGCAGGCTCTGGTGATCACAATACATTGGTCATTAATTTCCCAGGGGCTGCTTTTGTTAACTCGCAGGTGGCTGGGAGTTGGTTGAAGCTGCTTCTCTCAGGAGCCTCATGGTTTCTGGGTCTGGGGTCACCTAGATCTGAGCCCTATCATATCCTTCTGGAACAGTAAGCCAAAATAAATTCTTCCATAAGTCACTTATGGTCATGGTATTCTATCACAGCAATAAAAATGTAAGTAATACATACATGAATACATTAAAGAGTTTAAATGTATTTACCTTATAACAGGGTGACAATGCCCCTACTAGGCACCAAAGACTAACAAATAAAACCCCAAGTGCCAAGAATAGGTACTGCTTTTGGAGTTGTTGGCCAGTGAAGTCTCATTGGTCCCCCAACATTACAGGATATTGCCATTGCTCTTGCTTCCCCTTCAGAAAGAGTTTGATGGTAAAATTCTATTACTGAAGACACCTCATACTTGAAAATGAAGCAGTTAGTGCTGTGGAGTCTTCATTTATATTGACTAGATTTCAGACTGCTAAAAGGTGTTATGCAGGTTGCCAGAGAAGAAAACTGATTATAAATCCTACGTAGTTGTGAAGTCTGCCTGTGAGCTACAGTAATGACTGATCTGACAAGATATACCCAATACTGCAATAGGGACGTGAATGTTATGGGAGTAACCAACCACTTTCTGATTGACTTTAAGTCTTACTCCACAATACTGAACCCATACCTGCTACTGTTATTTGGGACAAGAACTAATGGCCACATAAAATTTTTCAAAAATCTCTTAATCTAGGTTTGTTAAAAATATATTTATATTCTGTTTACCCTTATAAAGGATCTCTTAAAATAATTTGTCAAATTAAAAACATATTCTTGGGTGTCTTTTCTTTGAGATGATGTTACATTTGAACAGGAGAAATATTTATGTTTTTTTGTGTTGATTTTTTCAAAAAATTTAAATTGTATTCTTTTCTGTTTATTGAAATTTTATTTTTATGTTTTTCAAGTGAGATTTATAAATATTTCCCTTTAGAGACACCAAACACTCTTAGCCAATACACCTGTTAATATTTTTCATCTTCTTGCTATTTTAGATAGAGTATTCTTTAATTGCACTTTCTAATTTGGTATTAACAAAATCTTATTTTTATGTGTTAGCTTTAGCTGTTATGTTGATAGAAACCTAGACTCACCAAGGAAGAGGAAAGCTCAAATGAAGAATTTCCTTTATCAGACTGGCCTATGGCCATGTGTGTGATGTACTTTTGCAATTGCTAATTCAGGAAGGAGGCCCAGTCCACTGTGGGTGGTGCCATCCTTAGGCGTATGAGCAAGTCACTAAGTAGTGGTCATCTGCTGCTTCTGCTTCAAGTTTCTGCCTTGTGTTCCTGCCTTGCTCCCTCAATTCCTTGTGACCTAGAGCTGTAAGCCAAATAACCTCTTTCCTCCCAAATTGACCTTTGTCAGAATGTTTTATCACAATATAGAAAGAATATTAGAATACCTGATGATTCTAATTCTAACAAAATTTCAATTGACTGTGTTGATGTCTTTAGATAACTGTATTGCAGACACATTTTGATCATTATACTTAATTTCCAGAAGTAAAAAACATCAAGAGGTTTACAAGGTAATATTTGAACCAGTTACTTATTTCTTTAATAAAAACAAGATATGGAGGAGAAAAAGTATTCTGAGGTTTTTCTGTCTTCTCTTAATTAACATTGTTGTATATTTAATCAGTGTGTTATTTTCTGCAAGATTACGTTTATAATGATTAAGAATGTTCTATATACTATTCATAAATTATGTTATCATCCAAAGAAATAACTAAACGTGCTTTATTTTGACTTGGTAATTTCACTTCCTGTACCTCTATCATCTATCTATCTATCTATCTATCTATCTATCTATCTATCTATCTATCATCTATCTATCTATCTATCTATCTATCATTGATCTATCTATCAATCTATCTATCTATCTATCTATCATCTATCTATCTATCTATCTATCTATCATTGATCTATCTATCATCTATCTATCTATCTATATATCTATCATCAATCATCTATCTATCTATCATCTATCTATCATCTATCTATCTATTATCTATCTATCTATCTATCTATCATCTATCTATCTATCATCTATCTATCTATCATCTATCTATCTATCATCTATCTATCTATCATCTATCTATCTATCATCTATCTATCTATCATCTATCTATCATCTATCTATCTATTATCTATCTATCTATCTATCTATCATCTATCATCTATCTATCATCTACCTACCTATCTACCATTTGTCTAACAAGGTGGTTGTATTATCAGGGACAGAATCAGTAACAACAGCAACAGGACAGATAAACTTGCTGGGTGAAGGCAAGCAGGCAAAAGCAAAAGTTTTCTTATTCCATGTCCCTTTATCTGGGCCAGAATGTGCCACCTACAGTTGGGTGGGTTTTCATTCTTCAAATAATCTGATCAGGGAAGCCCTTAGTAGTATGAATTTTAGTTGATCCCATATCTAATTAAGTTGACAATGATTAGGCATCACAGTATTTAAATTCATAAATGGAATCTATTATTATTGTTAGCAGTATTAACATAATACCACTCATTGTGTTCTGTGTTTTTACAATTATGTTTTGTTTTCAAATGCTTTGTTAAAAGAAGTATAAATATTCTTTGTATATCTAGCTTCTAGAATCTTGTCAATAGTAAACAGGTCAAATTTCTAAAGAGTTGAAAACAATCTATCTGAAGAGATACAATGAAATCTTTTTTTCTTTAACTGTAATATACTCATTGATTTCCAATTCTACATCTTTTATTTCTCTTACGATCATCCCATCACTATACAGAGATTTAGGAGTTTATCGAATGTGCCAATATAGAGCTTAGAAAGACAGAATGTTCAGGGATCTACTTTTCAGCCAGGGATAGCATAGAAAACGGGTGAAGATACACAAGTGAGTTCCTGGGCTTTGTGGACAGTTATTATTTCCTTAATAAATAAAACCTCATGTGTGACTCCTTGTTGTCTTGGGCCCCCGTCTTCTGTGCATAGAACAAAGGTGAGGTTCTAACAAACACTTCAGCAGCCATCTGATGGGGATGTGGCTAAAAGTCACCCACAAAGAAGATAGAAAGACACACCCAAGTTTCATTACCCAACTCAAGACTTCTTACAGGTGAGACATATAAATATCTATTGCGTTAATCCATTCTAATCAAGTTTCTGATACGTGTAACCAAATAGAATTTTAACTAATGAAATTAATTAATTTATACTAAATTTCTATCCTGGAGTCAATTCTAGTAATATATTTTTCAAAGAGAAATACAATGGAAATGCATTAAATTTTTAATAAAAATCATGCTTAAATATTTTATTATTTTGAGGCTGGAAAGATAGCTCAGCAGTTAAGAGCACTAACTGCTCTTGCAGGGAAACTGAGTTTGATTCCCAGCACCCACGTGGTGGCTAAGAGTCACCTTTAACCCCAGTTCCAAGGGATCTGATGCCTTCTTCTGATCTATGTGGGCATTACATGTCACAGGTATACTCATATACATGCAAGCAGTACACTCATACACATATAATACAATATTTAAAAATATTTCATTGTTTTATATTACAAAAGAATATTTTCATTCTCAAGGTTTTATTTATGCTCTTATCTATATTTTATGTTTTTATATACTATTATGTGCTTTTTATTTTAAAAGAAACAAATTTTGAATTTACCAATTTTTTAGTTTTTGTTATTTTGACAAATAGCTGACATAACTCAGAAGGAAGAAGGGTTTACTTTGACTATTTCAGACAGCTCAGATAAGAATCTTTGGCTCACTGGGGTTAAGAGCCTGGGATGGGGCAGCACATTGTGGTGGTTGGAACATGTGGCAGAGGCTGTAGATCCTGTGGCAGAGCAGGCAGAAGAGTGCAGCATTCATGATTTTCTCTTTGACAGACACTATCTGAACTCCTAGCCTGTGGGGTGGTGCCACCCACATTTACAGTAGGTTTTCTCCCTTGTAATCCTTTCTGGAAATACTGTCACAGACACCTAGAGCTGTGCTCTACTACTCATCAGCTAATCTCCTCTCAGCCCAATAAAGACAGTAGTCAGGTTAATCATCACATAATATTTGTGTGCTAATTAAGTCTTTTCCCAGTTCCCTTTCGCCTGACATGAGTTAAACATACAGCTCACTTAATTAAACTTTTAGAAACAGAGAGTGACAATTTAGGTTAAAGGCTTTTCCTCTGTGTGCGGTTTAGTCTCTCATTTTATACTTTTCTATTTCCTATCCTTGTTAATTTGTTTCTGGATTTAATAAATATAATTTTGATTAGTTCTTTTATCATTATGTACCAGTTTTCTAGAATATTTAAAACATGGCTGAGCTGTCTATAACTTTTTGGTTTTTAAAATTTTATTGCCTAAGTTTTAAAGAATGAAAATAAATCAATTGCTTCTTACAATGTGTAATTTTATTCTTTTCTTGTGTTTATATTTTATTGCTGATGTTTGCTTGAAAATGCTTTTCATTTAAATGGTTATATATTTCAGTTTATATATTACAAATAAATCTAGTAAGCTGAATGTAGTGGTGCACTCCTTTAATCCTAGCACTTGGGAGGCAGAGGCAGGTGGATCTCTGGGAGTTCAAAGGCCAGCCTGGTCTACATAGTGAGTTCCAGGCCAGCTGGAGCTACAGGGAGACCCTGTCTCAAAAAGACCAAAAAAGTCAATTTTGTAAATAATAACATTCAGATATATTTGTTTCTTTCTTTCAACATGAGCTGGGGTATGTTACTACTGTGGCCATCCATTTCTCCTTGGATTTTTGATAATGCTGCTTTATGTATCAAGTACATTTTGGTATCCAGATGCCAAATTTTCTTCTTCCCAGACATCATTAGATCCTATACGTTGTCATAGGGATATGATCTGTATTTTACCCAATTTGGAGTTTTCCTCTCTTTTTACAACCATGTAGCAGCTGAACTCAGGACAATACAGAGTCTTACACTATGTGAAAATATCATGGCCCCTGTCTTTTGTTGGAGGGAGGATGGATACCCTCCATAACAACTGTTGATGTGACAACACCATGGCCCTCATCCCCATTGCTGGAGGGAGAATAGACAATCTCCATAACAACTGTTGATGTGATAACATCATGGCCCTTGGGCCCATTGTTGGAGGGAGAATAGGCAATCTCCATAGTCTCCATAGCAACTGTTCTAGTCATACTGTTGCTGTGGTAAAAATACTCTGACTGAAAGCAATTCAGAGAGGAAAGGATTAGTTTTGCTAGCTGTCCAGGTTACAACCCATCACTGAGAAAACTTAGGGTAGAAACAGAAAACAGCACTCTACAGGTAGGAACTGTGAAAGTTGGACTATGCTTGCTGGCTCACTTACTACCTTACACAGGTTCATACTTAGCTAGCTTCTTCATATAGTCCAGGACCACCTGCCTTGGACATGGTGCTGCCCATAGTGGGCAGAGACCTCCATACAGGTTAAGATAACCCCTCATAGACAAGCCCAGGGTCAAATCCAATGGACAATTACTCACATGAGACTTTGCACGTGGTTCTGTGCTGTGACAGGTTGACAGTTAATGCGAATGAGGACAGCGTCTCTTACCTTTCCATTCATACATTTATTAAGACATGATTTGGCTATTGGCTTATGAAGAGTGAGCTAGTAAGACTCTATGGAAAAATAGATTCAACATAAGACACACACACACAGACACACACACACATACTCACACATATAAGAACAAGTGTGTATAATTGGCTCAGGTGATTACAGAGACTAATTCACATGTCTATTTGACAAACTGAAGAGATCATATAGTGACTTCCAGTCTGAATGTTGTGGTCTCATGATCCAGATAGCCAGGGAAGACTGGTGTCTGTTCTCAACCAGTCAGGCAGGAGGATACTCCTCTTTCTGAATTGTTTTTAATCTACTAGTCATGTAACTGAAGGGATGGGTGAAGCCCACTCACTTAATTATGGGACAGTGGTATTTACTCAGTTTAAATGAGTAATGTTGCTTTCACCCAGAAACTTCCTCACAGTCACACCCAGAACAATGTTTGATCAGATATCTTTATTCCATGACCCCATGAGATTGACCCATGAAATCAGCTACCATGGAGGCTTCACTGAGATGCTCATCTGTCTTATGGTCCAGTGGTTTGGCCCCTCTCTCTCTACTCCTCTCACCAAATCAAGAGGAAAGTATTCCCTCAGCTGTGGCAAACCACTTTTCATCAAGAGGCTCCCTAGTGAGGTGATTTAACATCTCTCCCTTTAGATATATATTCAGCTGCACCAGAGGTGGTACCCTCCCTGCATCGCTCCCTGCCCTAGGATCCCTGGATGGCACAAATCTTCATCATTTTCCCGTGTATACCCCAGCATCTCCAAACAGGCCAAGGGAAAATTTTTTGGAAAGAGAATTCTGTCTTTGAAAACTCAAATGCTTTTGATGATTTAGAAGTCTTCTTTGGTTCCCTAAAGTCATCAATTTTTAACAAATATTTTATTTATTATTTTTGGTTTATGTGTGTGTATTTCCTGTATGTAGTAAGTGCACCTGTATTGTGCAATGCCAATGGAGTTTAGAAGAGGCCACTGGAACTTCTAGAATTGGAGTTAAGGAATGCTGTTAACTGCCATGTGGGTGCTAGGAACTGAATCTCAGTCCTCTACAAGAGCAGCCAGTGCTCTTAACTGCTGAGTCATCTCTCCAGCCTGGATATCAGTTTTCTGGACCACAAGCTAGGAAAAAACCTTTTCTTTATATCTTAATCTGGTGTATCATTTTGCTTCATTTACTCGGGTAATATTAAAATGCACTTCTATAAAAGAAACTAAAGGCCAAATATTTATCCCCAAAGAGATCAGCTTATGCCTGTGTGTGTGTGTGTGTGTGTGTGTGTGTGTGCATGCATTGTGCAGAGAAGAGGCACGTGCTTAAGGAAGTGCACTATATTATTTTCCTAGACAACGTTTGACACTTTTTGCACCAGGCTCCAACTTTGGCCCCTTGACATTCAGATTTTTTTTTAATCTATTACTTATAATCATGAAATTAGCCTTGGCATTTTGGCTTTCTGGAGTTTTTGCCTTCTGGTTTCAGTAAGTTCTTTGAAGAAGTCTATAATCTATTCAAAAGTTCTGCCTAGCATTTTTTAGGCTAAGAAGAAAATTCCTCCTGCCTGTGATTTCCCTTTTTGACTTTGGGATGAGAACCTCTTAGTGACTCTGTTTATATATGTGGTTTATATGTGATATATGGGAAGCATCTGAGACTCCTCTTGAAATTCAAGTCCCTTTTCCTTAGCTGGTTGCATTGGTTGATGTGAGTTTACCTGTAAGGCTTCTTCTTGAAACTATCTCAGTTCAAAGGTACCCACTCCCCTTTCCAAAATTAGTCACTTGCTAAAGGTCAGACGCTACTGAAAAATGGCCCATGTTATTTTTTATGTATGTATGTATGTATGTATGTATGTACGTATGTATGGAGACCAGATCTCCCTGCAGCTACAGATTGCCTGAACTCACAATGTACACCAAGCTGGCCTCCATCTCACAGAAATCTACTTGCCTCTGCCTCCTATAAACTGGAATTAAAGGAATCTGGCATCACATCCAGCTTGCCCATAATTTCTTAATGATCATTCCAGCTTCAAAATTTTGCCTGGCATAGATGGAAGCCTCCATTTCAGCTGCGTAGAATTTGGACTTCTGCTGTCCAGACCACCTCTCTAACAGACTCATACAACTTTGGAATTTCTCTATCCCATTTTTAGTTAAGATTACAATGATCTTCAAGACCTAGTGAGAAAGTCTCCTGTTTTGATTGTAGCATTATTTTGTCCCCCATATTACAGAAGAAATAGAAACAGGGTAAATAGTCTGTCCAGATTCACATATGACCTCCACACTGGTCTTCTACTGAGAAATGGGTCAAGATCCAAGAAATGAGGCCCTAAGCATTCTTCCTCAAACAACTCAAGTAGGCCAGAAAATCACAGATGCTATGTCTGATTATGTTTAATCCACTGCAAAGAAAAGGACCCCAAGTAGGGATCCACATTACTCATGCAGAAAACTCTTGACTGTAAACCTTGTTTTCTGGTCGAGGGACGGCTATGATGTGATGCCAGAAATTTTTAATGCTTCCTGCCATTCCACATCATTTTCAGGAAAGACTGCCATAAGTCTGTCTTTCAAAATGTCTCCATCTGTAGTACACTAGTCAGAATTCCTTGACATTTGTGTCTAACACTGTTCTTTCATTTTACTGCTGATTAAAATTTCCTGCACCTTCCTTTGTCTTTGGCTCTTCTTGATGTTCTTATACGGGGTGGGGGGGGGTAAATTGGAAATATTTGAAATTGCTGTTGAAACACTCTTACTTGAGACTGAGGATGCAGCTCAGTGGTAGAGCACTTCCTCAGCTCACTCATGGCCCTGAGTTCAATCCTTAACACTTAAAAAACAATTAACCAGGGCTGGAGAGATGGCACAGCGGTTAAGAACACTGGTTGTTCTTGCAGAAGACCCAGGTTTGAATCCCAGCACCCACATGCAGGCTAACAACTGTCTGTAACTCCAGTCCCAGGGGATCCAACAGCCTCTTCTGACCTCCGTGGGCATTGCACGACATGGGTACACTTACCTACATGCAGGCAATACAGGCATACACAAAAAATAAAAATAATAAAATTTTAAAGAAATTTTAAAAAGGCCCAATTAACCAGGGTGGTGGTACATGCCTTTAATCCCAGAAATTGGGAGGCAGAGGCAGGAGGATCTTTGTGAAGTTGAGGCCAGACTAATCTGCATGGTGAGTTGCAGGCTAGGTGGAGCTACAGGGACACTCTGTGTCAAAATAAATAAATAAATTAAAATTACAGCTGACCTAAATTGTAGGCACCTGAAACTTTGTGAGCACTTTCTCATGTCACTATTTACAAAATAAAATTCTTGCACTAATTAACTGAATCATTCTAGTAATAATTTTGTTTTTCTCATGCTCACTCTATTTTCTACTTTACTAATGATATACATATAGTTTAAAATATGTTTAATTTACATATAATTTAATATTTTATTCAGGTTATGTTCTTGGAAGTAGAATTACTTTATTAAAAGTTACTTCCTTACTACTTAGATAATGTTAAATGTATTTTCAAGGAAGTATCTTATTGTCCTTCCAATTTAAGTTTCTTCCTATCACCAATGTATTAAAACAACTTTGCCAATGGGGGAAATGATGTGTTTTAACATTTGTATTTACTGTTTTGCTATTGGTCTTTCATGGTCACATGGAGAATACTTACCTTCCACATGTCATCTTGGCCCCCACTGTGTTTCTCACTTTGTGTTTTGCCTTTGGTATGACTCTTGATTAGCATCTCTAATCTGTTTTCACTGCCTTGCTTGTATTTCTTGTGCAGTACTACATCATTATAGTATACCCAATTGCTATAACTTTAGGAGATACTTTAACGTCTAAGAACTAATGACTCCCCAGAATTATAGAAATTATTTCCAGCATATATCTATTATATCAACTTCCAGATAAGCATCAACATTGTTTTGGCAAATTATAAATTAACCACACTGAGGTTATATTTTAGTATATTGATAAACTAAAATTATACTATAATTTACTATAATTATACTATAAATTATTTATAATAATTATATATAGTATATAATATATAATACATAATTTTAATTATACTATAATTAAAATATGCTATATTTTAGTATATTGATATTGATATATATAGTGTGTGCATTATATCAATAAAAATGTGGAAAATAAACAGCATTATCCCAGTGCTCATCAATAGGAGACTGGCAACTAAGTAAGTAATTCATGGATGATGTTTTTGAACAGATGCACTAAAAGTAGTGCATACAGCATATTTATAACTCAGTGGGCAAACACCTTATGAAAGCCCCCAGCTATTATTGGTCCAGGATTTGATGGGAAGGATCAGAGTTGATGATGGATTTCCCTGAACTTTTGGATTGTTCTGATGAATCCAAAAAGTCTTGAAAATGATGACAGTCTTAGACTGATACAATGAATGATACAGTTATTAGCAATAGTTAGTAAAGATAAGAACTAACCATGATTACATACTTTCTGAAGGCCAAGATCTCGTCCAAGACTTTTATAATCCATTAAGCCATGCGATGATTCCACATTTCTGCCACCTCTCTTGGAACACTCAGCCTCCTGAGGAACAGCAAAACACTGGAATTGAGTCTTTTCTTAAAAAAGATTGCACAGTGGCCACAGGCTGTAGAGTTCACAACTCTTACCACTGTCTCATACCTGAAGTAGGGCAGAACCATTCGCTTTTAGCCCAACACTCTCTACCATCACCAAGTATAATAAGAGAAAACTAAACTAGCGTAAACAATTTTTTTTCTCCCAAGAATTTCTGTGGAATAGAATAGAGGCAGACTGTGTATGAATGCTTTAAACTCTCATCTGTGATATCTTCAAAGTCATAGATATTCAGGTTATTATATGTTTTTGTAAAGCAATAACAAATGCCTTTGCCCAATTCTGAATGATTCTATGGTTGAGCTTTCTGACACTGGACTCAGTGTTCAGCTAAACTAGTTCAAGCATATCACTATGTGGTTATTCTCGCTTCCCAGATATCAACCATGTGTTCATAAATGAAACCAGAAGAATGGGATTTAATAGAATGCTTTAAGTATTATATGTTTTTGTAAAGCAATAACAAATGCCTTTGCCCAATTCTGAATGATTCTATGGTTGAGCTTTCTGACACTGGACTCAGTGTTCAGCTAAACTAGTTCAAGCATATCACTATGTGGTTATTCTCGCTTCCCAGATATCAACCATGTGTTCATAAATGAAACCAGAAGAATGGGATTTAATAGAATGCTTTAAGTGGCTTTTCTGAACAGTTTTATTTTGTAGATCTAGTTAGCCAGGGAGACTTTATTTTTTATGTTCTTTAAAATTTGTTTTATTTTATTATTATTTAACTAAACTGGCTCTTTGTCTTAGTAAAAATCTCTCAAAAAACAAAAAATGTTTTAAAATTGTGTTATCCAAAGAAATATGCACGAAAATATGTAGTTATAGCTATTAATAATTTGAAGGCTAAATATTACTATGTAGAATCAGCTTCTGAATCTGTATTTTATGTAGTTAGTGCTCTGAATTTAATTTCGTGTCAAAATAAGACATAAAGTGAAGTGATTGGAATCTTACCGACAATTAATAATATCTATATGTTCACAGTAGTACAAAAAAAATCTACCGAGGAAGTCCCGCTGTACAATGTATCAGCCCAATCTTATGAAAATGACATATTCTAGCTGGAGTCTCAGTTTTGGACAGTGTGTTCAGCCATTAAGGTGACTAAGAGAAAATGTGTTGCAGCACTCAGTTGGAGAATCTAATGTATAAATCTGAGGGTCGATGGAACATCTTCAAAGGCAGCTCAGCGTTTCCTTCCCCAGTTCCAGGGGTCATTCTATTAGACTGGCTGTCACCTTGCCTTTTGGGTCTGACTTTGACATATTAGCCATCACTCAGTGTTTCCTTAAAGCCTTGTAAGTGTGCCCTTCCTAATGTCAGCTGTGATCAAAATATCTGATTGTCATAGCAACCTTATACTCTTCTTCCACTTCTTTACTTCCAGGTAGTTGTTTCGACAACCAGGTGCTGACATTGTCTGATTAGCTTTTAGCCCATCCATCAGTTGGTCATATATGCATACACAGCCGTAGCACCAGGAACCCAGGCAATTTCTCTACACTGGTCTATCACATATTTCACATAATCTCAAACAATGCATTGAAACTCTACCTTCTTATATGGAATGGAAAAAATAATTACACACTAAAGAAAACAATACAGGAATGTTTAGATGAGTGCTTGGCATCGAGTAAACCTAAAAAGATTTTAGACAGGATCCCTTCATTCAAACTATAATAAACCACCTGTTATCCACTGGGCACTGCTTGTGGCACTTAGGATGTAATGAGGGAAAAGCAAAAAAAGACCTGCTTTGACCTCAATGATTTTATAGCCTAGAGAAGGAGAGTTTATTTAAAATACTTCAGAAATAAAGAATAATAATTCTATGTGCCTCAGGGAGTTATTAGGGTGCATTAAGATCTTAAAACAGTGATTTGATCAGGCCGGGAAGGCAGAGGTTGGTGCCATGGAGTAGGAAAGGCAGTCAATGAACTCAGATCAATAGGGTCAAAGAGCAGAGAATAAAAATAAAGGCCATATATTGAGAGTAGTGGGATTGGTGTACGTAGACAGGGGAGCTCAGTGGGTCTAGTACAAACGTAAGCAAAGTGAGGTGGAGACGTAGGTGAGGATGATGGGATGATAAAGGATGTGACAAAGCTTTAAGCAGCCTGTTCATAGCATTAGACTGGCTACAAGGATATACTGGATTGGTGAGTGGTCTATTTGGTAGACGTGATCTGCTCTTTTAATAATGAAATGCAGAAGAAAGAAAATGGAAGATTGTATTAGAGTTGTAGTGACAGAGATGAGGAGACCTGGATGGATTTAAAAACTTGCGGGGACTTGAACTGCGTTGGGGGAAGAGGAAGAAGAGGGGCTCCTGATTTGTGGAGCTCAAACAGCTGACCATAGAGAAGGAAGGTCATGTGCTTGATAGGAGCTATTTCATGCCACGACCCCCGACGAAACAATGCTAAGGACTGTTTTCCAGAAGCCAGTGGTTTTCCAGTTCCAAATGCTTCCATTCTATACCCATCAGGATTTTCCCCAACTTTGCTTGCCTTAGAGTGATCTCATCACTGAACATTGAACTTGCCTTTTCCCCTCCCCCTCATCGTTTGTATTTCCTTTCTTTTTGAAAAGTGCTTAAAATTAATCTCCCTCATTTCTGCTTGCTCTCCCTTTGGGCTGGTCCAGGCTTTTAGTTCTTACATGCTGTTTTGCATTTCCTAACACCAGGCTTTAGCAAGCCATGCTTTCTTTAGTGCTTGTGCATGCCTGCCTCTTACTTTACTTGTGCACTGGTTCAGATGAAGGACCTAATCTTGTATTTATTTCTTTTTGTCCTTTACTTCTTAGAATAATTTTTAGAGTTACTGGAACAAAAGAAAATACTTTTATTGTCTGATCAAAATTTCTCAGCTAGGTGGGAAATAGGAAAATGGCTAATGTATGATTTGTTCACATTGTCTCAAAGCCACAGAAATGTCTCATCATTCTTTTATGTCCAATCGCCTCTCCAACAGTCTTTTTCAAGGGAAAGAATTCATTCAGAAGTGCCAAAATGTAAAGTCAGGGTGTGGTAATAGAGTGATTGTGCATGTTGAGAACTGGCAACAGATTTCTTTCATCCCCTTATGATCTTACGTCTGTCATTTAACCTCACTAAATTTAAGTCTCTTCCTTTGTAAAATCAGAAATATTAACACCTAATTTACACTCTCATTCTGTCAGGTTAGTCTTTATAGACCTTGGCTTAGCAACATTTCCACATATAAGATGGTAACCCACAAAAGTGAATTCTCAATCTAAATATGTACTGCCAATGGAACTTGAGGCTCCTCCATCATATCACAATTTGCAGAAAGCAAAATTCAGAACAAAGTTCAACCCAAAGATGTTGGGAAATAACACTAAAACATGATAGCTATTTCAAAATCTTCTATAAAGGTCAGACAGATATTTAAGCTGCCAGAATCTTCTAAGATCAGAAAGTGACAAGGATATCAGAACACCCATTGAGAAACCTGTTTTCACTTTGTAGTAAATATATTTTTTCTCAAAAAAAGCTTGTTGCATTGAATGGGAGGAAATTGCCAGAAGAGGAAGTTAAGCAATATTAGCATGTAATTAAAAACAAATTAGTCATAGCAATGATTAAGGGGATTTCCTTACTGCACTTGAGAAAGTCAGGAAAATTAACATTCAACTGCCACTGAGAAGCAAAAGTTACTCATATCATTCCAAAGAAGGGCGCAAAAGTTGAGTGAATATATGGAGTGATGTTCACATTTAAAAAATATGCTTCTCAATAGCAGCTTAAACAGCCTTAAATCTGCACATTCTGTGTTTATGTTACAGAATCATCAACACTGGAAAGTCTAGAGTATTTTGAAGTAAATATATCATCAAGGTTTTAAATGTTTCACTGACAAGGCAATAAAGTGATAGAAACAAGATTTCTTTAACCCACTAAGTAGCAATTTCCCTCATATTGATATTGCTTGCCAATGTATTTTACAGTCCTAAGGAAAAATTTAAAGGGTGAGAACTGGGTTTTAACTTGAAAAAAACCAGCTGAAACTTATCATCTGTGTGAGGTTTGTTGAAATTCAAGAGTTTAACAGTTCCACTAGTAGGCTTGTCCTGATATCTAGAAGAGTAATTCTGTGCTTTTATCTGGACCAGAAATTAATGGAAAGTTGACAAGGGCCTCCATCTCATGATTACTGAAATGCTGGCTGAGACTGCCCTTCCCACAAAACTCTGGTCTCGCCACACAGGGTGTGTCCCCGAGTTGGATCATTCACTTCCATGCTGCTCTAGCCCGGAAGGCATCCACAGTGGATCTGACTTCCTGGTTCTGTCATTCATTCTTCCTCTTTCTCTGCACCTCAACACTGTACATTGATGACTGAACTCCTTTTCATCTTTCAGAAAATCTGTCCTGGCTATTGCTGGAGACCCTGGGGGTGGCTGTCAAGAAGACAGGCCTGAAGTTAGATGGTTTCCTTTCGAATTCAGTTATATTAGTCAGAAATCCTTGGAAAGCTGGTGATATGTTATGAAGGAAAGAGAGCCAATTGTAAAGAGTCCAGGTCAAGTATGACAGTCTAAGAACTGGGAGAACCCAGAACAGAAGGTGGATGGCCCAGCTCAAGCAGTCAGGAGAGCAAATCTACATTTCCTGACTAGTCTGGATCTCAGCAGGTTGTATAATCTCCACCCATGTCCTGGAGGAGGCCAACTGCTTTAATAACTTCATCAATTTAAGTGTGAATCTCAGGCCAGCAAAATGGCTCAGGAAATAAAGGTGCTTACCACCAAGCTTGAAGACCTGAGTTCTGTCCCTGGAACTCACAAGGTAAAAAGGGAGAACTGAATCCTTAAAGTTGTCCACTGACCTCCAAGGTACCCTCTAGATCCCCTTCCAACAATACATACATAAATGTAATAAAATGTTTGAATCTTGTATCAGTTACTTTTCGGTTGCCATAGAAACACTGACCAAAGCAACTTATAGAAGGAAGACTTTATTTGAGCTTATGGTTCAGGGGAATTGCAGTCTGTCATGCTGAGGCAGCATGGTGGCAGAGGTGGCTGGAGGAGGAGCTGAGGCTAAGCTCCTACACCTTCAAGCAAGCACAGGAAGCAAGTGAGGGATTCAAGATCTGTCAAGGCGTAAGAACTCTCTAAACTTCCTCCATCATAGCCACAACTTCTAAGCCCTCCAAAAACACACCACCAACTGGGGACAAAATGCCCAAATACTCGTAGCCTGTGGGGACATTCTCATTCAAACAACCATAATATCTTTGGAAACATTTAGAAATCATGTTTGACCAAGTATCTGGGCATCTATCTGGCTGGCCAGTCAAGTTGACACAAAGCTGACCGTCAACTGTGATTCCAACATCTTGATATTGGCACCTATGGAAAGCTAATCTATCAGATGTTCATTCATCTGCTAAAATGTAAGTAAGAGCACCTAACTTTCAGGAACACTCAGCAGTGAAGTATTTGATGCTGATGGTGTGAGCTGAGTCTGTGCTGTCTGACTTCTATCTATTTAGGAGTATTCTTCGAGCTCTCTCTGTTTTCTCAGCCTTGTTAATTACCTCCTTCACCCAAGCTGCCCATGTGGAAACCATTTTAGCTGCAACCCTCAGTGTAATACAATTATCTGAACTAAGATGCCAAATCCATTCTTCTTACATTTTCAGTGAAAAATTCCCTCCTCAGCTCAAATGTAGCTTCCTATTCTAATTGAGGAATATTTCTATTCTGAGTTTTTTTCTCAAACTTTCCCCAACTATTGCCTATGCTATGTGTTTCTCTCAAAACAATAATAAATACTGTCCATTTTCCCATCTCACTAAGATCGTAAGGTAGGGAGCATATTTTTTTTATTTTATCTATTATTTTTATTTGTGTATGAGTGTATTGCCTGCGTATATGTAACTGCACCCATGCCATGCAATGCCTGCTGAGGTCAGAAAAGAGTGTCTGATTCCCCTGGAACTAGAATTACAGACTGTTATTAATTGTCATGTGGGTGCTGGGATTCAAACCTGGGTCCTCTTAGAGAGCAGCCAGTGCTCTTAACCACTGAGCCATTTGTCCAGCCCACAGGGGAGCATATATTGCGATCCATCTACAACAATCATGTTTTAACTGAATGAGCTAACCAATATTAGCTTAATAGCAAAGACATGGACATGACTTCTCATGACTTCATTCTAAATTCTAACAGATAAGAATTATGACACTGATTCAAGCATCAGTTTAAATGATATTTTTATCAAGGACCTGAATCTAAGAATCCAGTAAATCATGCAAAGTTCTTTCTTTGCTTTCTGAAAATTCTTTTCCAGGAATTGATAATGAGTAAATTTTAGGCATTTGAATTCTTTTTATAAAAACACATTATTAAAAAATTATGCTTTTATTTTATGTGTATTTTATTTTATATACAGTATTTTGCCTGTATATATGCAAGTGCACCATGTGTATACAATGCTTGTCGAGGCAAAAGAGGATACTGGAATCCCTGAAACTGGAGTTACAGATCATTGTGAGCCACCAAACAGATGCTGGGAATCAAATCTGGCTCCTCTGCAGAAGCCACAAGACAAGTGCTCTTACTACTTAGTCATCTCTTCAGTCCAGCATTTACAATTCCTTAAGATTACAAAAATCGGCACTTTTCTCTCATATCTTCAAGAAAATGGTAGAAGGTATCAGAGAACTGAAAACTATAGTATTTATCACAGAAGAATCTGTTATTGAGCTAGTGCCCTTCCTAACACTGAACTCCAGAAAGGGACAGATTATGCCTTGCCCCACAAATAGTTCCTAGTTGAAGACCATTTGGTAGCCCCAGTTATAATGTATCTGAAAATATGAGTATCTCAAAAAGTAAATATTTGATATTTGGATCAATGATTGATTTAGTTTGTCTATCAAGGTTCTGACTTAGATATTAAATGCCTCTCAAAAGGTTCATCAGATGAAAGAAAGCTTAGTTCCAAGCTCATGGCACTTTTGGGAGGTTGTGGGACCTAGTTGGAGGAAGTAGATTTCTGGTAGATTTCTAGTATGCTCTCTTGAAAGAAATACTGGGACTCTAGTGCCTCCTCTTCTGCTCTTTGTTCCCCACCATCATGAGGTAAGTGGTTTTCTCCACCACGTGGCCTGTCATGATGTTCTGCTTTACCATATGCCCCCAGACAACAGAGCCAAGTGACCAGGGACTGAAGACTCTCAGTGTACAAACTTAAACAATTCACAATTTGTTCCTCATTTTAAACTCAATTTTCTAATATTTCAAGACAGTTTTAGAAATCTAACAAGTCACATATAAAGAGATTTTGCCCAAAAATGAGCATACCACTTGAAGAACAGGGGAGAAGAAATGGTGGGTAGGGAAATCTCTCTGACAGCAGCCTTTGCTTTCTTCTCCATCCTCACTGGGTAACACTGAAGTTGATTTAATGATGACGGATAAACCAATCAAGTGGGAAAAAGTAAACATACAATAACTAGGGATGAAACTCTGGAGGAGGTAACAGAAAGGTTGCTAGGATCCTGAGAAATTGAAAGATTGATGTTTGAAAGATGGATGGATGTTTCTTTGAATGAAATAAGAGGAAGAAGGAACGTTGGGGGGTATGCTTAAAAAGGGCTCAGATAATAACTGCAAAGACTTCTTTTCTATCACTTTTGTTCTCACCATAAATTTGAAGAGGTTTCCAGCTGGGAACTGGATGGAGAAGAGAGCTGCTGGGAGGAGATGAGGTGCCAGAGTTTAAGGTAAAGGAGAAGAATGAAATTCTGTGAGCTCTGGGAGAAAATGAAAGTATAGCAAAATAAAATAGGTTGCAGGAAAGATTTGAAAAGTCCGTTATAGCCTGGAAACATGACTTGAAAATGAAGCTTAACTCCCTGGCCTGTAGAAAGTTGGGATCATCTAGAAAAGAATTTTCATAAGTATAGATGCAGGTAAGGGAGAAGAAATCTTCACCCAGATTGTAGAAATTTACTTGCAGTGACTACAGGCATTTTGCAATATTTCAGGGAAATTGTGTTGAAGGATAAACACAATAGGGACTGCTTATAAAATGTTCATTAACATCCTTCTTTTGGAATCCTAACCACCATCTTTAAATCTTTATAAGAGTAAATATCAAGAGTAAATATCTTCATCCAGCCTGCTTAAAGCCATGAAGAGATTCTCCATCACATTCAGATGAAAATAAGGATCCATGCCACTCTCTTCTGAACCTGGAGAGCTGGTTACTACTGCTTCTTCAGACCTGAATCATCCTACATGTCCTTCATTCTGCTAGGATGGCCTTGTCTCAGAACCATGACTTTGCTATGGTCTTTTTATCACAGTCTTTTTCTTCTAAATGTATTCAGGGTTTGCTAGCATGAAATGTCCCTTGACATTCTGGGAGCTGGTAGTTCAAGCTGTAGAAGCAGGTGAGCAGGCTCTAGACACACAAGAAAGTTGATGCTGCATTCATTTGCAAACCCAGAGGTCGTCTGCAGGTAGAGTCTTTCTTCTTTGGGCTGTCTCAAGTATTTTCTTTCCAGACTTCAGTGGATGAAGTGTTCCCACACAAGAAAACCCAAACTGCTTTCCTCAGAATCCAAGGATTTAAATGTTAATCTCATCTAAGAAAACCACAACCCATGTGACCACATAAGTCCACAGTGTCCCCCTTCTCCCCTTCCCTTTATTCTTTCTTAAAGCCTCCCCAAACTAGGTTACATCCCTCTCTTACCTTCTTCAGCAGAACACTGTGTTTTTCCAGCTCATGTCTGAATTCATGTTTGAGACCGTCTTTTCATGACAAGGAGGCCATCTTTGATTATTCATTACTGTGCTTACTGGTCCCATGACATTACTTTGCGAAAAATACTTATTGTACACAAAACAATGAATTATTGTCCCCCGAGTGTCATTTATGTATTCAGAGCTCTTAGTTCCCTTTTAAACCATTTCATCAATAAGAATGATAAAAGTAAGGAACCTTTATTGAGTGCTTACAATATGAAAAGCATGTCTAACAACTCCATATTAATGTCTATATGAAACTTCTCTCTCTCTCTCTCATAGCTTGTGTCTGATGGTCATAGAAAAACTTGAGGAAGTTATCATTTGTGATTTCTTGGGATTGAATTCAGGTCCTTAGGTTTGGAGGTAAGCAACTTTACCTGCTGAACCATCTCACTGACCCATCTATCATGAATGTTTTTGTTCCATTTAGATCTATTCAGCTTCCTATTGTCCAAGGTTTATTTCTTTATTTTTTTTTGAATGAGGATTTTTATCACAATTTAATTTTTTCACTGATATATGTGTTCACATATGTTTATGTGCTATCATATGTTAGCTTAATACATATATAAAATGTACAATAATCAACTCAGAGTAATACTCATTTCAAGATTACCTAATGTGAACTATTTTATATTTTGGTAATTTCATAACAGCTTGTCAGTTTGAAACTCACCATAGATCATCCTAACTATCCTCTCTTTATTCTGTTATGATGAAGAATTATCAAAGTGATTATTCCTCCACTCTGTTTGGATATACCCATCCTTCACAGTCTCGAGGGATCATTATTCAATTCATTTTTCTACAAGATTGACATATTAGCGCCTAAAAATATCTGAGAACATGAGGTATCTGCTTTCTATATCTGGCTAATGTCATTTAACACAATCCCTGTGGCTGAAAAATGACAGAAATATTTTTTTCTATGGCCAAGTAATATTCCACTGTGTAAATATGACACATTTTCATCATCAGTTTATCCATCAAAGGGTATCTGGGTTGATTCCATTTTTCACCTTTTGTGAATAGCACTACAATAAATATGGGAGTGAAATAATTATTGTACGTTTTGGTATAACAATATCATCACATTTGGATACATAGCTAACACTGAAATTCAAGGCTGACCTGGACCAGAACTTATATTCCAATTCTGATGCCTGTAAAACCAGTGTCTACTCAGGTGCACTTTGCCTAAAGCATCACATCTCTGTTCCTGTAGGACCAGGAATTCTCTTTCTCTGCTTTCAGAGACAGAGTAAATACAATGCCCTATAGGCTTCCCTATTTTAAGCAAAGTCAAAATGATAATGATTGCCTGAGCTTGAGGCTTCAATTCTCATGGTTCCATGACACTACTTGCCAGGAACCAACCTTGTCCCATTTCCCCCACTTCTCTGAACTTCACTTTTTTCCCTCCATCCCTTATTTCCTAAGATAAACTCTTCTTTAAAATTTTATCATATAAGCTTTAGTCAAAATCTGTTTTGCAGTTCACTCAGGCTCACTAGGATATCCTAGTGAAACAGAACCAATGAGGAACTGGTTAATATGATTTTGAAGTCCAAGTTTCACAATCTACCACCAGAAAACTGGAGACCCTGGAAAGCTAGTGGTATATTCTAGGCCTAATGGGGTAAATTGCAGTCCAAGGTCAGAAGACATGTATGTGCCCATCTCAAGCAGGCAGCCTAGAAACAAAAGAATTGGTCTCTTTCCTTAGAGTCCTAAGGATTAGATGTTTACTTGCGTTGTAGAGGGTGATCGACTTTACTGAATCTCTGATAATATTGTCTGAAATAACATCCAGAAATTGCACAATAATATGAGATGCTCACTAAATAATTTTTTGTATAAATAAGAAGAGAATATAGACACAGTCAGAGCAGAAATGTTTTTAAATCTTCCAGGATCAACAATTTAAAAAGCAATGAAATCTGGGTTTTAGAACTTGGAAATTGAGCAGATTTCCACTGTTTTATCTTTCATTTGCTTTTAGTGTAACCATTTAATACTCACTTTCTAAATCATGCAAACTAGCATAATATGGATCTATTTATAAAGTAAAATTATTTTGGTTGTCACGATAAACTCACTTTTGGATTAACAAAAATAATGGCAAAATATCTGTTGATATCCTTGATTTGTAGATGCCTTCATTCAGTGGTGGTTCTAGATGTTAGGAATTATCAGTGGGAAAGTACCCATAACTTCTGCTCATCAGAAGCTCATGGCTTTAAGGAAGGGGCAGAGAAATTGCCCACAAAACTTGGTATTTCACATAGTGGTAGATATTGAATTCAGTGATGAAATTCCAACAAACAAAAGGGGTAGAATATGACAGAAGACAGAAAACACTCCATTATATGAGTGTAGGCGACGTTTTTCTGAGAACCTTAAGAGAGCGGAGGAGGAAGCAAAGTAGAAGGCTGGGGAAGGCTTATTCCAGGCAGAATGCAACAAAGGCTTTGGGCTTAATGAGGGTTAGCTTGGCCTCTTCAGGGTAAATCAGTTTCAGATGTGTGAGCCAGGGAGAGGGAAGCATGGGACTGGGGACAATGGATGTCAAAAAAGATGACTGAAAGGCTTGGTTCAGGGTAGTAATGTTTTCACTCAATTTTTTTCCTCTCCCTTTAGCTCTAACCATATTATGAATGGCTGGATGGTGAAAAAAAGTCATCAATTGGATTGTGTGTGTCCCAATGACTTCAGTAATCACTGTCACTCTTGCTGTTGCTAGTGACGATGGAGGCACCAAAGTTAAGATTAGATATTACAACCTTTTGTGCTTACTTTTACTTTAGACTTGTGATTTAGCAAGTCCTTTTTTTTCATTTTAAAATCTATTTTTATTAAATTTTGAGAATTTCACACATGAATACAATGTATTTTGATCATATTCACTCCCCACTACTCCCACTAACTCCACCTGGCTTAACCTCTCCCCATTTCTCCCTCAAGTTGATCTCTCCTTTTTCTGTTTTATACCATACTGACTCCAATTTGCAAAGTTCCTATGTACATGGGTGTGGGCTGATACACAGAAGCATGGTCTACCTATCAGAGACCACACAGCTGAAGAAAGCTGACTCTTTCTCTCCTAGCAGCCACCAACTGTCAATAACATCTCAGCTAACAATGGGATCCATAAGCCCCATCTTGCTCAATGTTAGACTGTTGACTGACTTGATCTTGTGGATGTCTTGTGTAAGTAATCACAGCTACTGTGAGTTTATGAGTGTCATTTACTCCCATACCTTTTGTGCTGCTGTAGCCTGATGGGTCAGGTATTACTGCAGTTCATAGCATTCACAGCTGGGTAAGACTGGTGATGAATCTTCTTTCTCAGTAGCCTACATTGCACCTTCCAGTACTACGAAAGCTAGCTGGCAGGGAGGAATCTTCCCAGTCCCAACGAATCTCCTCTACCTGCAAATGATTTATAGGTTGTTCTTTTAGAAACGATATTCAAGGTTTTTCCTAAATGAATCTTTAAAATAATTTCATGGTCCTGGAATAAGAGTCCTTTCTTTATTACTAAAGGTTGCTAGACGAACTCAACCAGTAGTAATGGGGAAGGTATTACTGGCTAGATTTGGCAGAGGTCATCAGGGAGACAACCATGCTGACTTCCTTCTTAAGAGCATATGATTATTACAGTTGTGACAGAAGACTATGGGACTATCTTAATAACATTTTTGTCCTTTTATAAAAAGAAGAAAAGGTTTGCTGGAAACATGGTTTCATCAGTAAATCACTTGCTGTCAAGAATGAAGACCTGTGAAACTCTGAAATCCATGTCCCAGCTCTTAGAAAGCAGAGACAGGTAGGAGTCCTCAGGCTCACTGGCCCGGTGGTCTAGCCAAATAGGCAAGCTTCAGGTTCAGTGAGGCAGCTTGTCTCAAAAAGTATAAGTTGAAGAATAATTAAGGAAGAATCTGACATTGACCACGTAAGTACACATATACACACACAGTTACATATGTGAACACACATACAAAGAAGTAAAACTATATGTGATAGATTTAATCAAAATTAAACAGGTTAAAAGCTCTTTTGAGGTGGTTATAGAGATGGCTCAGTAATAAAGAGCACTGGCTGCTCTGGCAGAGGACCCAGGTTGCATTCTTAGAAAGCACATGGTGGCTATAACTGTCTGTAACTCCAGTTCCAGGGATATCTGACACCCTCTTCTGACCTATGCAGGCATTGCATGACATGAGTGCAGTTACATATATGTAGGCAATACACTCGTACACATAAACTAAGAATAATAAAATATTTTTTAAAAAGCTCTTTAGAATTGTTGGGTATCACCAACATTTGACTTGTTGGTTATTACTAATATTTTATTAAAGATGAAAAGTTACCCATAGGCTTTAATATCTGAAACTCCATTGACATTTTTAGGATTTAATTAGTAATGATGCCTTATAGAGACTATATCAAATATTCTGTTCTGTTATTAAAAGTCTAAACTGTTGGAGTACTGCTTAGCATTTCAATTCCTCAACTCCCAAGTTGTATTAAACTTTGCTTTTAGATAAAGTTAACATATTTTCTGCCTCATGATATTTGTCTATAAGTAAGATTTACCAATACTTAAAAAAATGAATTTTCTCTAAAAAAAATTAAAATATTTTCCCTCAAGCAAGCATAAGATCAGAGTAGTTGAGCCATTTAAAACCACGTCTGTAGTTTAGAAAATTGGCTTTTGCACAGTGGTTTGCTCAGAAACCACATTTTCAGATTTGAGATTTGAAACAGTTATTCGTGCACATGTTTTTACTTCTCACTCCTCATATATCACTGAACTTACCCAAGGAGTTTAAAAATAAGACTATATCTCTCATGGGATCAGAAATGTGAGATTTTCATCAGGAACTGAGAATCTTTGGTTTTATCATAAAGATGAGGGCAAAGGAGAGAACAACTTACATGTAGGTGGACAAATTCTTTAGGAAAAGATGTGAAAGGTACTCCTGGAGTATACTCTTGGAATAAGAAGAGCAAGGGGGTGATCCAGGGGTGGTGATTTATGCCCGAAATCGCAGCACTGGAAAGACTAAGGCACCAGGCGTTCAGGCAGATCTGGTCTACATAGCGAGTCCTAAGTCAACCTGAGTTAAAGTGGCAAAAAGGAAAGAAGTGAGAGATGTCTGCAGATGAGCTGTATATTTCAAGAAAGTGGGCACAGGAGCTCTCAAATTCCTCTTACAAATAGCAGGACTGAAACCAGAGAATAAAGTGGCCACTTGTGATAGTAATACTTTCTTAAAGATGTGCTATTATAGGAACTTTTGACTTTCAATTTGAAAATGCAATTGAGAACTAATTCTTGGCCACTTTACAGGTAAAAATAGGCCGCCAACTACCTTGTGGTTAAAGGATTTGCAAATATGGGAAGAATGCACCTTTAAAAAATTTTTTATTTATCATTTTTATTTTATGTGTATGAGTGTATTGACTGCATGTATGTGAGTGCACCCGTGTCGTGCAATGCCATGGAGGTCAGAAGAGGGCTTCGGATTCCCCTGGAATGGAGTTAAGGATGGTTCGTAGCCACCATGTGAGTGCTTGGAATTGAACCTGGGTCCTCTGCAAGAGCATTCAGTGCTCTTAACTGCTGAGCCTTCTCTCCATCCATGCCCATCTGGATCACCAGTCTAGCACAATCCAACTACAGAAAATGTAAGTTTTTGTCTTCTGCTGTGGGAGGATGTACAAACATACACAATCTCTAAAAAATAAACCACAAGTCATATTGCCAAACAGAGCTCTCTGTGTAAATATATACATACATGAACAGTATTATAAACAAGGAGAAATCAAGCTGATGATGATTCAGAGCCTCATCTCTACTGCCTAACTTTCATAATTTTGGAAGTTGCTATGCATGCTACTGAGAGGAAAAAGTAATCATCCACCTTACCCAGCTGTGAATCCTGTGAACTACAACAACTGGTTTAACAAGATATGCTCACTGGTGCAATAGTGGCACAAATATTATGGGAGCAAACAACTACTTCTAATTGGATTTAAGATGATTTAGGATGAATCCCATACCTGACAATGATATCTGGCTTAGGGACTTGAGACTATGTGGGTGAATCTAGTACTAACTTTTTTGCTAAATAGTTACAGTATTAAACTGACTCCTAATGCCTTATTGTTATAACCATAGATTAATGCATCTCTCAACTCTCACCAGAGAAGCTTATGCAGCATATGGCAATTAACATAGAGACCCACAAACTGACCTCTATCAAGTGCTCATACCTGAATAGGACACCTATATCAAACTCTTGCATCCCAAGGCACAAGGATCACTGTGGAAGAGTGAGCAGAAAGATTGTAAGAGCCAGAGGTAATGGAGGATCACAAGGACTGAATTACTGAACTACAAAACAAACTACTGGTATTCTATAAAGGAAAAATGAGGGAGGAAGGATAACTTTAGCAAAGATACATCTGTAATAAAAGGGGATATATGTATAATACAAACATTAGAAGTGAAATTGTAAGTAATGAAAAAACAAATAGTCAAGAAATAACTCAGAATTATGTTATAGTAAAAATGTGTACAGGGGCAGGGGAAGGTGCTCATTTGGAAAAATGATTGCCATACAAGAATTATAACCCGAGTTTGGATTCCCTATGCCTATATGATAGATGGGGCATGCCAATATTTTCTGTAACCCCAGTGCTGGACAGTCAGAAAAGGAGGATCACTGAGTCTTGCTGAACATCTAGTCTAGTCAACTTGGTGAGCTCCAAGCTCAGTGAGCTATTCTGTTAAAAAAAAAAAAAGAGATCAATTGGGGAAGATATCTGACATATATATCTGG
>NW_008334302.1:60987-69649 GCF_000622305.1 Nannospalax galili | reverse complement strand
GTATATATGCATATAATATTAAATTGGTATATAACAAAAGTATTTTATGGTATATAACATCAAAACAAATCAAAAGTTTATACAAACTATGAGATTATTGTACAAAAATAACAGTAAATATGAAAACTTGATTTTGTACTAAAAGATATGGCTTTTAAAAAACGTAGTGAAACAGTATTGGGAGGGATAAATAACACAAAGGACTTTTGAAAAAGTCGTATGTAGGAGCTGGCCAGATGGTTCAGTGGTTGAGAGTACTGACTGATCTTGCAGAGGACCTGGGTTTTTTTCCCAACATCCACATAGAAGCTAACAATTGTCTGTAACTCCAGTTCCAGGGGAAATGATGCCCTCTTTTTATCTCTGTAAGTATTGCACAACACATGTCCATTTATATACATGCAGGCAATACACTCATACACATAAAAGAATGTATATATATATATCTACAAATAATAAGGAAAAGTGAACTTTTTTCCCCCATTACCTTGCCTAAGTAGAAGATTTTTTACAGTCTCTTAAAATAAAAGAAAAAGACAATAGATTTAATCTGAGAAACAGTAGATCCAATCATATTCCATTTTTGTACAAATCTAGAGAGATGGAAGAGAGAGAGAGAGAGAGAGAGAGAGAGAGAGAGAGAGAGTAAGTGAAGTTTTCCTATAATGAGGTGGGCAATGCCTCTACCAGGAACCACAGGCTAGCAAATGAAAACCCAATATGTGGAACAGACTTCTTCTTTTGAAGTTGTTGGCTAGGGGTTTCCTATAGACCCTCAAGCAATATTGACTATTGCCATTTCTCTTGGTTGCCCAACAGAACTTGATGTAAGACCCTATGTGATTTGTAGAAAAAATAAGGAGAAATAAAGTTGGTACTGATCTTGAAGCTTCCTCTCCACTGGCTAGCTTTCATAGTGCTAGAAGGTGCTATAGATGCTACTAGAAGACAAAAGTAATTATCAACCTTATCCATTGTGAACCCAGTGAGCTGAGCTACTATAATGCCTGGCCTGGCAAGATATGGTTCACTGGTACAATAATGGCATGACTGCTATGGGAGTAACCAAACATTTTATGATTGGATTTAAGGTCCACTTCAGAAGATGGACCCCAAACTTGGCACTAGTATCAGGGTCAAGAGTCTGTGACTAGACAGATCACAGGCTGCATGGGATGTACTACTACTCTTATTCTGTTAAATGAACGTAGTATTAAGCCAACTCAATTACTTATTGCTATGCCCATAGATTAGTCAGTCTCTCAGCCATCATCAGACTAACTTCTCCTTGCAGCATATAGCTGCAGAGACCATCAACTGGTCAATGTTTAGAGAGTAAGAGTCTGAGTTGCTGGACCCTAGATGGGATGCCTATATCACATTCTGTCCTATCAAGGCTCAGTTATAATAACAGCAGAGGGGACCAAAAGGTTGTAAGAGTCAGAGGTGATGGATGAGCACTAGTAAATCCTGCTGTTGGGACACAACAAGGAAACTTCACACATCCACCCACAGTGCTGTGACAGCATTCATAAGACCTGCTCTAGTTCAAGCCAGACAAAGCCTCCAAGCATGGAGGGGGGAGGTGGGCATGAAGTCCCAACCCAGTTAAGGAATTATTGAGAATTGATAGGTACTGGGAGAGGAGTCAATTTCTTTTAAGGTTGTGTCACCAAGTATGTTGACCAGGCTCAAGGAGCTGGACCCATGTGATGGTTTGAATGATAATGTCCCCCAAAGGCTCCAAGTATTTGGACATTATGTCCCCAGATGGTGGTGCTGTTTTGGGAGGTTTTAGAAGGTGTGGCTATCCTGGAGGAAGCATGTCACTAGGGTTGGGCTTAGAGAGTTCTTAAGCCTTGCCAGATAACCAGTCACTCTCTTGTTTCCTGTGCCTGCTGGAAGATGTAGAACTTAGCTTCTGCTCCTCTTCTCCAGCCACCTCTGCCACAATGCCTCCCTGCCATGATGGACTGTAATTCCCCTGGAACCCTAAGCTCAAATAAACCCTTCCTTCTATAAATTGCTTGGGTCAGTGTTTCTATCACAGCAAAAGAAAAGTGACTAATGCAGTAATTGGTACCAGAGAGTGGGGTGTTGGCTGTGAAGAACCTAATCATGTAGGGTTTTGGAAAAATGTGGAAGACTTTGGAAGTTTGGGCTAGAAAAGTGGTTGATTGCTGTAAGCAGAGCTTAACAGGCCATTCTAGTAAACACCTGGAAGAAAGTAGTGCTGAGAACAATGTAGTTCTAGAGGGAAAAAAGGACTTAAGCAACACTGGGGATATTTTGGCAAAGAGTTTAGCTGGAGTCTGCCCACAGCCAAAAAGCTTGCCTGAGGCTAAATTGAAAAGCAATGGACTAATTTCTCTGGTGGAAGAAATTTCAAGACAGCCTAATATAGAAATGGTGGCATGAATATTAATGGTGAATATATGCAGATCTACAGAGATAAAGAGCAAATGGGGTAGAAAGAAATACAGTTTGGATTGAAATAGAGCACTAGGAAGATAAATGTTGGAGCCTTGGCATGTGCTGGAGAAGATCTCTTTGATAAGGAGATTAAAGTGATTAAGGAGGGGCCTAGAGATTCAGGTTTAAACAGTGGGGAGAGTGCCTCCAGGGCAAGACCACATCCAGTTAAGCCTCCAACTTGTGAAAGGGAAATTCTTCAGGGGCCATGGAAGAGAAAAGCTTCTAAAATGGATAAAGCAGGCTGGAGTCTACCCTAAATTTGCAGTTAAACTTAGCAGTGTGGTTCACCTGGTGCTGGCTTTAGAGGCATGAAAGATGGAAGAGTGACGGGGTCATCAACTCTTCCTCAAAAGGTATAAGAGAGCCTCAGAGGCCAGGCAGTGTGAAGCAGGGGTGCTCTTGCCTAGAGAAGGCCCTGATAGGCCATTGTGTGAAGCTGTGAAGGTGAAGCCTGGTTGGCAATGGAGAGCCCAAGAAGTTCATGATGCCAGAGCTGTGAGGCATCTGCCAAGAAGACCTGCACACAGGGAGTGGTACCAGCACAAGAGAGAGATGCTGTCTGTTGCACGCAGCAAAGCTAGAGAGGGTGAGCCATCTAAGCCCTTTGGAAGTAAAGTCCCAGAAGTTGGATGTGGAGCTACTGGATTTGGTGTTTGCCCTACTGGTTTTAGGTCTTGTTTTGGTCCAGTATTTCCTTACTATGTCTCCATTTTGCCCTTTTGGAATGGTAATGTGTATTCAGTTCCACTGTATGTTGGGAGTATGTGCTTTGACTTTTGATTTTTTTGAGGTTTACAGTTAAGATATTTACCTGTGGACTATGGACATTTGAATACTATTGAGACTGATAATGACTATGGGACATTTAAAGTTGGACATTTTATATGGTCATGAGCCTATGGGGGCCAGGGGGTGGAATGTGATGGTTTGAAAGATAATGCCCCCCTAAAACTCTAAGTATTTGGACATTCTGTCCCCAGATGGTGGTGCTGTTTTTGGAGGTGTCTTAGATTGTTCTCCATTGCTGTGACAAAATACTCTGACCAATATCAACTTGGGGAGGAAAGGGTTTATTCAGCTTACATCTCCCAGGTCGCAGTTCATCAGGGAGCCCAAGGTAGGAACTCAGGGCAGGAACTTGGAGGCAGGAGCTGGAGCACAGGTCATGGAGGAACGCTGCTTACTGGCTTGCTCCCTTGGCCCCTGCTCATCCAACTATATTATGCAACACAGGCCCTCCTGCCTGGGGTGGCACCACCCACAGTGGACTGGGCCCTCCCACATCAGTCATCAAGAAGATGCCCCTCAGACATGGCCACAGGCCAGTCCAATAGAGGAAATTCCCCAATTGAGGCTCCCTCAATCCAGGTGTGTCAAGTTGACACTAAAGCTATCCAGTGCATGAGGTTTTAGAAGGTTTGAGTATCCTGGAGGAAGCACTATACTGGGGGTGGGCTTAGAGAGTTCTTAAGCCTTGCCAGATCACCAGTCACTCTCTGCAGGAACCAGGGTAGTGGAAAGGAAACAGGGAGGTAAAGGAAAAGACAGAACCTGAAAGAGAAGAACAGTAAGAAACAGGCCTTAATAAGGGAGATATGGATAAAAATTGGGTGAGTTTAAGGGAAGGGGGAGGGAATGGTATACAAGGAACCTAGGAGATAAAGGGAAAAAGGAGCTCAAGAGAGGAAGGACCATAGGAGAAGGGTATTATTAAGGGAAAAAGGGGGGAAACGGGGGCACCTTAAGTGGAAAAGCCATGATGGAGGTGTGAGACAGTGCAAGAGATAAAGCCTAGTTAGTTTTGAAAACCAGAGGGAACCATGGTTAATCCTACAACCTAATGCAAATTACACATAGCAGGTCAAGAAATATGTCTAGGCTAGGTAAGGTTTATCTGAGAACAATTGGTCTTTGCCCAAGATTTATCCACATGACACACAGTAGTTAAAAATACCAGACTAGTGGAACTAACCTTCTTGGATGTTTAACAGATATACTTTGAGGCCTATAATAATTTGGTCAGAAGGACATAAAGGACAGTTTTTGCTCCTTGTTCTCCTAGGTCAACTAGTTCAAGGACTATGAGCATCTCTCAAAATGTCCTGTGATTGTGGTGGGTCACCTGTCCTCTTGACAAAGGAGGCTGAGGAGACCCCACCACATGGACTTGAACCAGTGTCCAGTCTACAAAGAGGAAGATCAACACAGAGGAATCATTTCCTCCATGCTTCCAAACAAAGCCAACCATGGTCGAACAGGACCTTTGACTTACCTTCACATGGGGGAACTGGTAAAAGAAAGGAGCCAGGGGCTCTTCCCAAGCCCATGTGACCCCTGAGGAGCAGATCTTCAAATGACCTTAAGAGTAAAAATTAATTGGTTTGTCTGGGCCAACTGTATTGCCTTAAACACCCAAAAGGAAAGTATAACCAAAGATTAAAGGGGCCAATATAATTTCTTAAGAGTCCATATGCATAGCTAAAGGCTACATAACAGGCAACAATGCCAGATAGGGTATATTTTTCAGTTGTTGGCCAGGTAGCCAAAGGGACTCCTAGAGAGTAACCCAGCATAGACCTGGGAAAATGAATAGCACACCCCAATCTTATCTAAACGAATATTGACAACTGATTACTGCTAGATGAGGAACAGCTGACCTGTCTAAAACAAAGACCTCAAGATAGGCTGACTAAATTCACCAGAAGGGCAAGTAGTGGGGAAGGGCTAGGGGTGCTGACAACACAGCAGACAGTAGCAGGGATATCAGAATATAAGGGCTCTAGTGGGGGGAGAGAGGCTATGGGAGGGTTCCATGTGGGAAGTGGGCGTATAGTTAAATAAGATTATTTTGGATGTTCTGCGTGATACACACACACACACACACACACACACACACACAAATCAAGAAAATTTAAAAAATATTATATTTGAGGAGGAAGCAAGGAAATCTATTTCATGCTAATTAGTAGAGGTGATGAACATTACCATTTCAATCTATCCAATGACTTTGTAGCCATACACAGGCACCAAGGATCCAAGTGCAACCGATTATGACTAGTAATAATCGGGTACATAAAGATTAGAAATGCATGTGCCAACATCTCAGTGTTAGTACCAAAAACAATGAGTCTTTCTACAAGAAACAATATATTCAAAAATGAAATTGGGATCTTTTTTAAAGGTTAAAAAACTCATTCAATTTTATCTCTTACAGGGCTTATACTGAGTTCAATAATATAATTAATTCAACTGTGAACCTAGAACCTTGCACCCACTTGTGAGATGTACCCTTGCTCTGGAGTGTGATACTGAATATGTTAAAGCTGTTATGAAATGCTTCTCCTAATCATATAATTATTAAATTAAAAAAAAACTTACTTCATGTTAAATAGTAGAGGTGATAAACATTACCAGTGAAATCTACCTGATGACTTTATATCCATGCTCAGATGCCAAGGAACTCAGAAAGTAACCGACTGTGACTAGTAATAATCAGGTATATAGAGATTAGAAACGTATGTGCAAACATCTCAATGTCAATTGCATTACAAATGTATTTTTCTGTATGAAACTGTGTATTTTAATAATGAAATGGAGATCTTTTTTAAAGGTTAAAACCTCAACTGAGTACAATATTGTATAACTGTAATAATTCAACTGTAAACCTAAAAATTTACAGCCAATTTTGAAAGAGATGCATCTTAGCTCAGGAAATTGTTATTGAATATGTCAATGCTTTTGTAATGAAATGCTTCTTCTAAGTATTTGTTTATTCAATAAATAATTTTAAAAAATTGCTTGGGTCAGTGTTTCTATCACAGCTACAGAAAAGTGACTAATACCACCCACAAAAAAGAGCTTTTGAGGAATACGAATCACACCTTGAAACACCTTTAAAAAAACATATAAGCGTAGTGAAACAGGTAAGATACACAAACTTATAAAAAGTTGCAAAGTTTTCTAAATTATACACTAGCCATAATTTCATGGGTCAGGTTTATCACAGTTTCAGAGACTAATTAAACACTTTATTTAAAAATGTTCAAAGGAGGGGGATCTCCAATACTCATAGAATTCTAAAAATCTATCAAAATTTTATTTTGCTGAAATACTTTTTAAAGTCTTATGGCTGATGAATGACCTAATAAAATGTGAGTGGAAGAGACATTTTAAAATCAGACTGCTTTTCTAAGCTCTTTCTTTAATCACCTGTGGTTCTTGATGCTGTGAAAATCCAGTCTAGATGCTGGACTGGTTACCTTAACAGAGGCTCCCCAAGACACCACACCAAGGCTATTACATGACCATGTAAAAGTTCTAATATGTTAGGTAATGAAATATTGTCTATTCATTTATGCCAATTCAATGGTTTACCTAATGTCCTAATTCATTTTAATTATTTGAGAATTAATAAAAATATTAATTCACTTCCACTCTCCTACAATGGTCCTTGAATGCCACCTTGTCCTCAAAGCCTATTGGGCATTCCTGTTTTTTTTTTAAATTTATCTGCATAATAGTACACATGACATTTATCCTTATAGTAAGATCATATTTGCAAATACCATCTACCATGTTTGATCATAAACTTTCTTGCTTACTTTTTGAAAGAAGGTGGAACTGTGTATCCTAGTCTTGCTTAGAATTCATGATTGTTCTCTCTTAGGAGGCTCCTGTGTGTTACGATTACCACACCCTGATTTTGAGTATACCTGTTTTAAAAACAATATTTTTATTATTTGATAATTTCATGCAGTGTATTTGAGACATATTCAACTGTCCTCTCCTATCTCCTTTTAGTTCTATACATACTTCCCCACAGACCCTATTTCCTGTCCTCTTTTGTGCTTTGGGAGGGAGTAGGAAGACATGGGACGAGTTGGAAGGGTAGAGGATGGGTTGGAAATGATATAAATACAGTAATAGTGTATAAAATGCCCCAAACTGTTTTTAAAAGGTCATAGAGTCCACTTTTTGTTACCGAAATGGGTGTAGGATGATCCCCTGGTGCATGGTCTACTTACCAGGGATCTCACCCCTAAAGAAAACTCTCCCTCTCCTAGAAGCTCTCAGTTGCCAATAGCTCCCAGCCATGGATAAGACTTTGTATCCACCTCCCCACTCCACGCTGAGATTTTTTTACTAGCTGAGGTTGTGAAGGTCTTGTGCATTCTGTCACAACTTCTGTGAGTTCATGTGTACAACTGCCCTATTGTTTCTTCTGGAAAATACTGCTTTGTTATAGTTGTCTAAAATTTTGGTTCTAATAATCTTTCTACCCCTTTACACCGAACCCATATCTAGTGAATCTACAGAGAGGAAAGAGGCTGTGGAATTCTTAGCCCTATATGATACATCTATACTAAACCCATCTGAATCCTCATGGGTTGCGGTGGAAGAGGGATCCTAAAGAGTAGAATTGAAGTCTGACCTAGAATCTTAAGTTCCTTTGTCTCCCAAGGAAGCCCTTGTATTGTCAGAGTGATAGTGTATGGGAGGTGGATACATGCATTATCAGTCTGCAGTTCCTACTTTGGTTCAGGTTCTTATTGCAGTGCCTTTTACAAGAACCTGTCATCTACAGAGCATGGTTGTACATGATTTGGTGAAAGAACTCAAATGGCAAAATGATAAAGAAAAACTGATGAGTCAAAGGGTACTTTTACAGAAACCAAGCATCTACAGCTGCTAGTAGTGCATGGCAATTCTTTTCTTAATTGTCTATTTCCAGGTCTGAAGTGTTGTATTTTAATTTGTTTAATATTTTATATACTATTTTTTATTTTACTGTGTGAGTGTATTGCCTGCATGTGTGTAAGTGCACCCGTGATGTGCAATGCCTGCTGTCAGAAGAAGGTGTTGGATTCTTCTGAAACTGGAGTTATGGATGGTTGTTAGCTGCCATGTGGGTTCTGGGAATAGAACCTGGACCCTCTGCCAGAGCAGGCAATGCTCTTCACCACTGAGCCATCTCTCCAGTCCCCTGAAGTGTCGTAATTATATCATGATCACATGGAAAAACTCATATAAGGAAAATTATAACATTTTACATTATCACTATACGTATTTAAAAAATACATTCTTTTTTAAACTTTTTTTGCATAACAAATGATCAGTAATTGCCTTAAATCCCAAAGTAGTTGCTATAGTACATTCACTGCAATCAAGTTTATATCTGCTTCGAAAT